>NW_014569648.1:16123-17061 GCF_001313835.1 Polistes canadensis
TCTCTCTCTCTCTCTCTCTCTCTCTCTCTCTCTCTCTCTCTCTCTCTCAGTCTGTCTTCTTATTCTTGTCTCTTTTTTCTCTATATTTTTCTTCTTCTTCTTCTTCTTGCCGAACAGATAACGACGGATACATAATACACGGATGACTGCACCTGATTCCACGGAATCCGCGAAAGCCATCTTTACGGTCCGTCGATCAAACGATCCTTCTTGACTTCTTCTTTTTTCTCTCTCCCTCCCACCCACCAAGTCTCTCATTCTCTCACTCTATTTTCGATTTTTTTTTCAATCTTTTTCTTTCTTTCACTTTTCTCTCTCTCTCTCTCTCTCTCTCTCTCTGTCTATCTATCTATCTGTCTATCCATCTATCTGTCTATCTATCTCTCTTTTATCTATCCTTTCCAACTGCGTGGACGTAGGAAGCGTGCGCGGGTTCGATCGTACCATAAAAAGAACTCATTAAACGTCCATTGTAAGCTGCTCGTGTCGCGTCCAATCATCGCGTCTCAAAGAGATTTTTGCAGCAACTCTCTCTCTGTCTCTCACTCTCTCTCACTCTCTCTCTCTCTCTTTCTCTTGGTGTCTTGTTACTAGCCACGCTTTTTAAACGCTAACGCTGCTGAATCGACGCCGAATAATTATGTTTCTATCGTGTTTCCCTCTTTCTCTTCCTCCCAACCTTTTCTCTCTCTCTCTCTCTCTCTCTCTTTTACTGATTCATTCACAATGATTTATTTTCAAATTACCGTTGAGAATTTTTACAATTGGAAAATACCAGGAAGTTGTTCGTACGATTATTTGAATTGCATGTCTTTTTTTTTTATGGTATAAACATTCGAGACTAACTTTGAAGTCGACCAAAGATAATAAAAGAGAGAGAGAGAGAGAGAGAGAGAGAGAGAGAGAGAGAGAGAGAGAGAGAGAGAGAGAGAGAGAGA
>NW_014569648.1:17207-74722 GCF_001313835.1 Polistes canadensis
TTTTTTTTGATATTTCCTTTGATTCGCAAACGTACGCGATGGAACGAAGGATCGTTTTCGATGTAACGCCTCGCTTCGTTCGGCGATAATTGAAGAGTAAAAGTAGCGATAGCCGTGAATCGGTCACTCGTTTTACGTTCAAAAGCAATCGTTCTATGTAATGTAATAACGCGAATCGAATCGATACGATGAAATGTCGCGCGTAATTGCTACGATTTCATTCGCGTTTCACGTTAATGGCACTGCCAAAGCGACCGTTTTTTTCCGCCCCCTTTGACCCCCTCTACTGCCTTTCGACCTATGTTTTTTTGTTCTCATTTCGTATACAAACGGTGGTCGTTTACAAAGAGAAAGGGGGAGAGAGAGAGAGAGAGGGGGAGAGAGAGAAAAGAATCCACAAAAAAATGAAAAATACGTGAGAAGTAACAAAACTGGTAATCTAATCGCGAATGCTCGACGAAGTATATATGCATCGAAACTTTTCAGTTTAATCTCGAATATTTTATTATTGATTGTTTTGTGATTCGAACGATCAATTGAATTATTATACACCGAGTAGAGATTAGCCTGTCCGTGTTATTGTTTTTATTTATTATTATAATTATAGATTCCTCGGCACGATTTCTATCGATCGAAACATTCCAGATCTCGCTAAATATTCGTGGAACCTTGTATCGTTCTCATTATGCTCTTATATTGCTCCGCTATTCCAGCAACTTCGCTAGATGGTATTCGATTTTGAAATATTTGGCTGAATAGAATGCCGAAGTTTCTTATGTCTATTTACAAGTTTCTTCCTTTCTATGATGATAATAATAATATAATCGATTCTTTATCTTGATTATAACGTTATTTCCCTCTTTCTTCATCTCATCTTCTTCTTTTTCATCATATTCTTATCGTTAAATTACTATTATAACTATTGTTATTATTATATATAATTAATTCTATTATTAATAGTATATTATTATTATTATTATTATTATTATTATTATTATTATTATTATTATTACGAAGGTGTACATAATTATTATACATATCTGTATGCGTGTAATACGCTTGGAGAACGGTCGACGCATTCGCGCCCTCGCGTTCGCTCATTTCTTTAATCGGTATCGGAAATAATTCATTATTTTTGTAAAATTAATCTTTGAATTATATTAATATTCTTCGGACAGGTTATTTATTTTTGATTAATGAAGGAACAAGCAAAAAAGAAAGGAAGCGTTTTCGATCTCTATCGGGCGGGCGTATATGTCGTTTCATGAATTTGATACGATGAGACAGAAGAAAAATAATCATTTTTATAATATGACATAATCACTGCTCGAATCTCGTCTCGTTAAAGTCACTGTACTGCATTGTTTTTTTTTTTTTTTTAACCCTCGGCCGCCTACCTGTTGTTTTTTTTTCTCTTCCTTTCTTTTCCTTTTTTTTACATGAAAGAGAGAAGAAAATGAGGGACGATGTAAAGGAGTTGAAGTTTTTCGTTTACGACAAAATAGAAAATGACGTATCGACGATAGCAGTTAATATCGCGTATGTACCTTCGTTATTCCTCGTTACTCCTCGAATATTAAGAATTCTCGTTTCTCTCGTAGATCGATCGTTGCCATCAAAACTTTTCCGTGCGTAACGAATGAAGACCGATATGCTTTTAGATGCTTTTTAAAAAGCGTGGAAAGCGGAGTTGAGTGTGAGAGAGAGAGAGAGAGAGAGAGAGAGAGAAAGAGAGACAGAGAAAGCCTCTCTACGTACAAGAAAATACTTTCATACGTTATTCCCCTTCTACGAGTTAAACTTCAATTCTTTTTACATTTTCCGATTAAATATATATCCGAGGCAATCTTAATAATCTCGTATTTTAATTCTTTCTTTTCTTTTCTTTTCTTTTCTTTTCTTTTCTTTCTTTCTTTCTTTCTTTCTTTCTTCCTACCTTCCTTCCTTCCTTCCTTCCTTCTTCATCTTTTTTTCTTTTTTAAAGTAATTGTAGTTTTAAATTTGTATTTTATCTTTTTATTAACCCTGTAACTACCACTAGAATTTGCGTGCCGCTGAGAACACCGTTTCCACAAGCACATTATTATTTTACAAAATTCGAGCACGTTCTTATTCGACAGTTCTCGATTTTGATAAGATATAACAACGATCGTTTAAATATATTATTAATCGTATGGACCCGAAACAGACTTTAAACGCGTAAAATATTTTATAAACTAGAAAACTCTTATACACATTACTCTAGATATCGACGAGAAATAATAACGATCATTTACATTTTTTTAAGATTTATGTGTGAGAGATAGTCTCTGAGATACATTAAACATCAACGCGTAGCTTTAACATTTATTTCGCCAACTCGTATATTTCGATTTTTATGAAACGCGCAAAAATCTTCGTATAGAAGCTATTCAATTTTTTTAAAATTTACAACGATTACTCTTTTGATTGCCGTTTATCGAATAATTTTGATACCAATCTCTTCCTTTTTTCCTTCCTTCCTTCTTTCTTTCTTTCTTTCTTACTTATTTAACATTTTACTTAAAATATTTTGTTTTCTTTTTTCTTTTATTTTTAAATAATTATTTTTTCCTTTTATCTTGCTAAAATGTGTTTGAATTTTCCCCGTCTTCGCCATTTTTATATATGGACAGGATATGAACGGCATTGCCATCTAGCGATGATAAAGAGAACCGATAACTTACGCTAATGCTCGACAGCGGGTAATATTGCTTCGGAAGTTGACTTATCGTCGGCAGACCATCGGTTAGAACATTTTTACGAAAAGATGATAATTTTGACGATTTACCTGTCAAGAAGGGCAGTATTTTTGATTTTGATTGGAATACATTTTGACGATCGTTGAAAACAACAATATTTTCTCACGATTTTTTAATATAATCGATTTGATATAATCTATAACGATAAATAAACAAACAAATTTTCACGATGTTTTTTCCTTTAACTCTTTCCTTACATAGGTTTCGTTAATATCGAAATCATTGAGTTGGCGTATCACTCTTGCGAGTTATTTTTCATGATAAAAGTCTTTTGATAGTTAAAGGGTTAACGGAAGTATTTCCCATTAAACGATGCGATTTTTAACGTCGCGTTTGAATATCATTCGGACGACGACGTTTCGATTCTCTCGACGTGTCTTCGGAGCTTGCTCTATTGGGGATGATGGTGGTGGTGGTGGTGGTGGTGGTGGGTTGTCGTGGAGCAACAATTACGATTACCAACGCGTATTTTTATTTACATAATTCGAATCGCGTGCCGGTCTCGCACGTAATGATTCTTGGCAGGCAATCGAATAATCTTCCACGAAAATCTCCCATATATCCGATTAGACCCGACCGACGGCGATCTCAACGAGGTTGAATAAAATGTGAAAGAGAAGAAAAATATAATCAAATAATAGAAAAAAAAAATCAAAGGGTAAAAGAAAAGAGATAGATAGAGGGTGAGAGATAGAAAGAGAGAGAGAGAGAGAGAGAGAGAGAGAGAGAGAGAGAGATAGAAAGAGTAGATGAGAAAATGAAAGAATGATAATAAAAGAAAAAAAGTTAAAAAAAGAAAAATCCAAAGAATGATAATAAAAGAAAAAAAGTTAAAAAAAGAAAAATCCAAAGAATGAAATAAATTGAAGAAGTATAAAGAAGAAAACTTGTTAAAGTAAAAGAAATAAGAATGGAATAAGAATGGAATAAGAAAGAAGATGAATATTCGTTAAAAACGCGGACTGGTGTAACCTACCTATCGCGAATGGAAGTAGTCGTACGGATTTAAATAATTATAGACATTTCGAAGTGAAATCGTTTATCGTGCCAGAAGGAGACTGGTTACGAGTATAGTCGTCAGCAGCATTTCGTTCAGGATCCTCCTTGCGGCCGACGTTTTGCGCCGCTGAATCGCCGCCATTTTGTCACCTGGAACAAGAAATAGAAGGGATCGAATAAGAGTGGAGTAATTAAATTAAAGTTTGCGAGACGAAGGTCCGACGTGATCGAGGGCTCGGACCGATCGGTACAGTCGTTGATCAAAGTCGTCGACCATATCTTCCGATTCACGCTCCCATCCCCTTTCCTACCCCTTCATTCACCTATTGCTTCCGCTAATCTACTTTAAACCTTTGTTTTCTTTTCTTATTTGGATTTGTTCAACACGAGTTCCATAAATTCGACGATTGAACGTGCACTATGTTCTATGGAATCGTTTCTTTCTTCCTTTTTTCTTTTTTTCTTTTTCTCTCTTTCTTCTTGTTTTTTTTCTTTTCTTTTTTTTTTTTTTAAACGGGAGGAAGCTGAGTTTACCCGAATTAGAATAAACTATCGTCGAGTAGTACAAATATTCTTTTTTTATTCACATTAGTAGGGAAAAATTCAGAGAGCTTAAAACTTTCCTCAACTCGCTTTATAACTTTTGTATAATTTTAACTAAGGATCAAGTTCCATTTCAAGAAATGTCAATGTGTAACCTTTTAATTTTCGGTATTACGACCTTAAAATAATAGTTCTTGATATATTTGTTCCTTTTTAATTAAACATTTACTATTTTAGAGATTTAATATTTTCTGATGATTTAAAAATATTAAGGTTTTTTATTTTAGATGTGAAATATTTATTGTGATTGTGTAGGATAGATTATAAGTAGGATTGTGTAACATGGGGAAAAATATAAAAGATTGGACGAGAACAAGTTTAAAATTCATGCTGGCATGGATACGTCGCGAATAATCGAATCTAATGTAATTTTAAAAACGGATTTTCTTTATTTTTTTTTCCGTAGGAGAACAAGGGCGAATTGGTTAGATGAATGAAATGTAATTCATTATTTCATTATTCTTCGATCGTTCGTGATCGATGTATAATTCAAAGGAAGAGAAAGAGGAGGATAGAAGGAGGAAAAGGATGAGAGACAATGAATCTAGTTGAAGGAAATTCATGCGATAGGAAAATTGCGAAAGGTTGTAATCGTTAAGCGGATTCGATATTTTGTCCCTCGAGTTCTCCTCGTTACGCTTGCGAGTCTCCCGCAAACGGACTTATTGTTAGTTCGCTTTGTCCGGACTTTCGCAAAAATTACGTTAACTTTCCGCTTAGTTACCTCAAGTACCCCCTTTTTTTTCTAGGCAACCGGTGTTGCAGGCGTCCCACACAAAATATTTTACTCTGAGCGGCTACCTCGGTTTAACTTCGTTCTTGGCTTATATCTCGCCTGGGAGACCCTACGTTAATTAATCGGAAAGTTAAATTCGGCTAGGGTAAGGCTATAAGGAAAGTAAGGGTACCGTGATTTGCGGTAACCTAAGAAACCTTCGATTTAACGATCTTCGACCAAATTATATCTTTGTATATATACTCTATATATATGTGTTGATACATACTGTATACATAACAATGTTATATATACATATACAGCGAGTTATAGAAGTATTCGTACCCTTACTATCAATTTAAAAAGTAATCAATATTTTCTTGTAATATAATTTTATAAATTTTTATTCACAGAAACATATTTTAGGATAATTAAATTTTTAAATTAATTATCATTTTATTTCAAAAGAGATCATTTTTGTTATAAAACAAGTCAAATTTAATATAACCGATAAGATTATATTTTTATCTTATCTTACGTACATAGATGCAAATACTCTTATGAAACCAATTTTTGATCATTTAAGTAAAATGATATTTCTCTAAAAATAAAATGTTATTTTGCAATAAAATTGATATCAATTTAAAAGTTGAATAATTCTAAAATAGGTTCTTCCTGCCTATAAGAATTTTGAATCTTTACATTACAAGCAAATATTAATTATTTTAAATTTATAATGATAGAAGCACTTATACGAATACTCCTGTGATTCATTCTACATAAATACATATGAACATCGTTAATATTAATAGAACATAGCTCAGTTGACCCTTTTTATAAAATGACTTTCCCGTTATATCGTTTTATTTTTACGATCGATATCTTGATAATCCTTTTAATTGATATTCTGGAATTCAAAGGCGGTAAATGTCGAAGCTAGTGTCTGACAATAAAGTGGTTTAATTCAACTTCCTGATCAAATAGTGAAGATCTTCGAAACTAAATGAGTTCTGGATTTATGAACAAGAGTTGACGTAAACTTTGTCAATTACGTCACCGCTACAGCATTATAGAAGACGTGTACCAAAGCACAAAGGGATGTTCGTAGTCTGACAACTGGGCCGGTATAATGCGTAAGGCTTCCGTGTTTTAGTCTTCAAAGAGCTTAAGCTTCTCGCTTTAATCTAACATAAGAAAGAGAACTATAGTGGTAATTGGCGTTCGACAATTTTTCCACGAACATTTCGGCTTCCTACGTTTTTCTTTAACATCGATCGTCGAGTTCAAAGTTTTTTCGATAAAAGGGAAAAAGTCAATTCAATGAAACGATATCGAAGGATTTCTATAAGGGAACATGAAAGAAAATTAATATAGAAAGTAATTCATGCTTAATCGATAAAAATAAATCACATAATTTTTCGTCTTTGATACAAAACGATCTTTTAAAGTATTAATTATTTCTATGTAATAATATCTGTACGTATCTCGACCATAATAAAAAGTAATATTACATTAAATGATTTATTTGATATAAAAGTATTTTTCTTTGATATTATTATAAAGTATGTCGCGATAATATATCAAAATATGACGTAAATTATTATTTAATTCACTTTTTTTTTTTTATGTATATTCGTTTTAACCTATAATAATATCCAATCTTTTTGTTAATATCCTTTAATAGAGATTATTAAAAATTTTAATTAACGAAATGAATACGAACATATTATTATTAGTATTGCATTTATTGACGATTTACCTAAATATATACATAATTATTGCATAATTATTTATTGTAAATTAATTTCCTTTCTAAAGTTATGCTACTAATTGTATCGATCTGATCTAAAATCGTGCGCGTTTAATTATAATATTCTATTACTCTCGATATTTATTACTTATTAAAACATTTTTATACTGGGATCAGATTGTAGAATATTTGTTGAAAACAAGAATGGTATTTTGCGAAGAATGGTTGGATAGAAAGAGGAAAGAAAAAAAATGTGAAAAAATAGGGGGAAAAAAAAAAAAGGATAAAGAAAAGAGAAATGCAAAAAAAAAAGAAGGTTGTGATTTCTTAGCCGTCACGTTTTCCTACGTGTACTATCAGGATTCATGACGCAAAGCTCCGGGGCCTTCAGATTTGCAACATTCATCGGATATACGTGTCCTTCGTGAAGCGCGAGCACATGCACATTTTTACCGTAATTTACGGCGAGCCGTTCGCCCATATGTTCCCGGGAGAGCGTGAATTACGATCCTCTGTATATGTATGGTAACGTTGCTACAGGACGTTAATACACGCGCAAAATTCGTGGTCCGTGAGGAGACGCTATAATGGACTCAGTGTCTTCAAAATTTCATCAGAATGTGTACATCTAACGTAGATCTACTTGGATGAAACCTACGTGTATGCGTATATGTATATTTATAATATACACAGAATGAATCCGCAGGAAAGTTTCAAATTCTAGTAGGGGTGTGTATACTGCACGTAAAAATAATTTACAAAAAAAAAAACAAACTCAAATGTCGTTATCCGATGTTTTCTTTGTTTTTAAGTTATAACGTCACAACGAAATTCCTCGCACAAATTGTTCTAATTATTGCGTTAGTGTTGCGTCATAGCACGATGGTCATATTAATTGACCACCAAGGTTTCCTGTGATCTCACATTATTAGTCTATTTTTTGTGGGATTGGTTTGAAGAAGAGATATGTAAAGTAAAAGTTTACATTCGGGATACACTAATTCGATGTATTAGAAATATTATAGTCAATATTAAAAAAAAGGTACGCATCAATTATATGAGCAACGGGTGCCATGTTAGTCGAAATAAAAAATGTTTAGAAGGAAATGGTTATATTTTTGAACCTCAAAAAATGCAATAATAATTCAGTAGTTAAAGTATGAGATTGAAATTTTTATCTGTCTTTAAAGCTAGCTTTTATTTGTACAACTATATTCATTGTTATCCGTTCCTATTTCTTTATTCTTGTATTTTGAAACAAATGCTTTGTGTTCTATCGACTTTGAATTTATATGTTACGTGGTTGTGTGAAATATGTAATTATGTCTTATTTTAGATTTTAACTTGGGTGGTATAGTTATTTCATGACTTAATCAATTTTTCATTTTATCATATATACATATACGATATATATTCAAAGTATTCGAACGAAAAATTATTTTGGTAAAATAAATGCTTATTCCATTTGATTTAATTATCTATCGAAAATTATTGAAATCGATTAAATGATTGTGATTACACACACACACACACACACACACACTGTACTATGTAAATTTTATTCTTTCATCTCGTTTAATTAAATAGAAACAGATACACGAAGCACCATTAAAATGAATTTAAAGTGTTAATGAAAAAATGATTAAATAATCGAGATTAATTTTGTTACGTATGTATGTATGCATGCATGTATGTATGTATGTATGTATATATATGTAGTATGTAAAGATAGAAGAAGGGGAGGATTCGTTTTCTCATAAACGTTCCATCGGGAAATGGTACGAATCGATATTAGGTCGGCTAAATATCTCTCTTTCTCTGTTTTTTCTCTTTTTCCCATCTTTTTTCTCCTCTTTCGTTCTCTTCTCTTTTTCTAGAGTAGAGAAACACGAGGAAAACTACTAGGCAACCTTTCCCAACGTTCTCTCATTACTTTTTCATGGACACTCGGTGCGAGCTTCGAATGGCGTGTTGGAGCTTGCTCGTTCACCTTTTGCATCATCTGGAACTTAAGTTTGGTCCCGTGCACAGGAGATAGAGGAAATGCCTTATCTCGCGAATGGAAGCTCAAACCTGACCTTTCTTCTTCAGGTAATGCCCTCTAGGAAGATGAGGAAGAAAAAGTAGAAAGAAAGAAGAATAGAGGAAGAAGAAGGAAATAAAAAAAAAAAAGAAATAGATTATGTCTTAGGTTGTGAATCGATTTTTCGAAAATGAACTAACAAAAAAGGAAGGAAAATTGCTAAAGAAAATATATTTCTATAGACAAACAAAATAATATTCGTTATCGTAAGCTAATTTGAATCTTCGAATAAAATGACAAGTGTACATTTAAGAAAATGAAATAAAGAAATGGAAGAAATCAAACGAATGTTTAGAAGACTAAAGACAAAAGTCGGGGCAACCCTCGTTATCCCTCACGATTCTTGAGATTACGTCGTTCGAAGGATCACGATGATCCTTTTACCCTCGACCCCTTTGCTTTTTTCGTAATCTAATTAAGCTTTTCCAACAAGGCAACTCCTCCTTCCTCTTTTCTTCGGTCGATTATGAGGGTTTCACGATGAGGCGTTCTGCTCTCTCAACGAACGGACTATGATCTTTTTTTTTTGTTAACCTCAAGAATTTCGACAAAGAGAAAAATAAAGAGAGAGAGAGAGAGAGAGAGAGAGAGAGAGAGAGAATGAACGAAAAAGATGGAAAAAGAGAATGGAGTTTTTTGTTCGTCAAAGCTTCGTCGTTAGTTTCGAGTTTCATTAGGAAGGGGTTAAATATATATATATATAATATATACATATATGTGTGTGTGGTGGGTGTGTATATATACATACATATGTAATCTATTATAGGTAGAAAAACATGGACATATATTGTATATATGTGTATGTAGGCATAAGGGATAAAAAGGGTGAGAGTGTATGCGTGTATGAGAAATAGAGAGGTACGCTAAGGGAGGTCATCGAAGTGATCGATCGTCGAAGAACCAAAGAAGCTCTTCTATCTTTCTCTCTTTCTCTCTGCAAGCTCGCTCGAGTGCTTCTACTGGGGCGTGGATCCCAACACGTTCGATCTCCTAACGCTGAGACGAGTTACGTGCGTGAATACGCGCATACACATACACACAACCATGTAACATCATACACACTACACATTATATACTAATTCGTAGAACACACCAACATACACACACACACACACAAACTTATCGGAGCGCCTATTAAAGTACGTATTATTTCTAAAAATATCCCTTTGCCTCGAAGAGAGTGGTGTGCTTTATGCGTTGATAAAAAATTTAACGAGTAATACGTCACTTTGTTCTTTTTTTTTTTTTCTTGTAGCACACATATATACGTAAGTATACATTTGCACGCGTTTCGAGCTTCTTTGTGTTTCTTCGCGCGTTGAATAGTTAAACAACGTCGTGATTTATATTATAATATTTCGACTTAAAAAAACAACTTTTGAAAAATGTATTTGTCAATGTAACTAAAAGTACTTACAAGTAACTACATTTTGTCGTTTCGTTTAATGAACTACGATGGGAGAAACGGCAAAAAAGAAATATAGTTTTTGCTCGCTCGCTCGGTGAAGTGTATTCTCGTTTGGTGGAAAAAAGTAGCTAAGGGCTAGCGAGAAAAGAATATACGTTATAATAACAGACGGTGTTTTTTAATATAAAGCTCGTATTAAGGGGTGGCAAAGGGGGATAGGGGATTGGAGGGGGTGGACTGATGGGGTAGAGAGAAGACAGGAAGAACGGGAATTTGCGCGCGTAACTTTAGTTACCCCGATGAATATATTTCGACCTTTTCTACGTCGTTTCTCGAGTAACGCGTTAAACAGTTTCGTTTAAGCGGATCAGAAATGTACGTATATCTATACGTATAGGTATATATACACGCACACGCACACGCACAGACAGACAGGTATACATACATACATACAATACATACATACGTAGTTCATACATACGAATATAAGTACTCAAGCATGCTCGGAAGTTGAAGGGTTTTACTTTTAATACCTTTCTGATACCTCTTTGTTCATCGTAATCTGTTTGAACTCATCCCTTCGTAAATACTTACTACCGTGTAAGAAAATGATTTCAAAGATGTTCGTTTACGTATTCATATAAATATTTTTTCTCAAATTTTTCAAGCAAAATACACGTATCCATTTTTTTTTATTCGTAATTTTCATTGAAACCGATTATTCTCGTATCTCGTTTCCTCTCTCTCTCTCTGGTTTATTTTTCTTTTATTTACTTTGTTCGAATAAAAAATCCATTCCTTTCCAATCATAAATAGCACCTCAAGAGTTCCACTTTCTCCGTTATCTAAACGAGGAACACTTCAACGTATTTCGAACTTTTCATTAATTATCCGTCCCCCTAAGAATAGTGGAAAAATAAATCAACGATTCCGAGAGATAGGAAGGAGGAGGATACCTCGAGGGAGTTAACATTATCGCGTTCACTCTTAATTATCGTAAAAGGTAAAATGTACGCGTTTTAGATTCCGACTATTGTTGTTGTTATTTTTTTTTTCTTTTTCTTCATTCTTACGAATTCACGAAAATGCCCATTTATTGTGACCCTATTTATTTTTCTTAAATATTTTGTCTGTATCGTTCGTGAATTATGTAGGAACATTCGCTATCAAAAAATGATTTTGAGAATTACTTTCTTCTTTTTTTTTTTTTCAAGAAAAATACTCATACGTTGTTCCAAACAATACATTTATGTTATTTTAGTTAGACTGTGGTAATACATATGTATGTACGTACATAAATATACTCACCCTCGGTAACGAAGACAAAGATGGATGCAGGCTTGGTATTGGACGCGTTACACGTGTAATTGCCGGAGTCCGATTCCACGGCCTGGCGTATCGTCAGTCGACTCTGGGTTGGTCCTGGATCGGTTTGTACGGTGACGCTGCCCCGCGAAGTGTCGTAGTTTATCATCCGGTTATTGTGATACCAGAATACGTATTGCGGCGGCGTAGGGCTCTGCAAGCAAAAGATAAAGAGAACGATTTCGTTTGACGAGCTTGCTCGGATGTTACTACCTTTTACTATATTTTTTTCTTTTTTTTTTTTTTTTCTATCTACCCTCCTCTCCCATTCTCTCACTCTTCCTTCATCATTCATATTTTTTTTCTATTTTTTTTCTTGTTCTTTAAACGGAAAAACAGTGTGCACAACGTATGTGCACACGTATGTTATTACTTTATCACGAAACTCGACGATGCGTTCTCGTTTCTCCAGGTAGTAAAAAACGATTTCACATCGATTGTTATAAATTACCGGACAATTTCGTATTTTAAATTTCCTCTCTTTCTCTCTCTCTTTCTTTCTTTCTCTCTATGTAAATTTAAAAATGTGTTCGTACATACACATTTACGTATAGACACATATCTATTTTTTTTTGTCGATAGCAGATATTTGAACTTCTGTGTTTTTTGAAATTAATATGTTGCTTCATTTTTGCTTTTCTCGTATTGGTTAATCGAATGAATTTTTAGAACAAACGAAAATGTGATGAAGATAAATCGACTAGCATGGACCCCTCCTCCTTGATATAATATCGACCAGACGGAAATAAAAGTGATAATAGGGTGAAACAAAAAGAAGAGTTAAAGAAAAAAAGAATAAATGAAGGGCGTTCGCGTGTTTTCTCGCAATATGCACCGATGCGTGTCTGTGATATTAACTTTAATCGTTCCGCTTAGGTCGATAGCAACGCGATATTTTTCTGTCTACCGATATTAGAAACGGTAATTACAGATTTTTCACCTCGGAAAATAGCGTGCCATCTCGACAGTGGATATCATATTTTGTACTTATTATTTAAATTACAAAAACATCGCGTTAGATGCTTAGTGTGTGAAATTTTTCACTTGGGACAGATAACACGTAGTCCCACATTAACGATGATTAAAAAATCATTATACTTGATCAAATATGTATGAGGGAGGGGTTCGAGGCCATGATGAATATTTTATAGGTCGCGTCATTCCATAAACTATCAGCTAGAATCCGTTAAATTTAACTTCCAATTAATGCTCAACGATTTAAATTACACGAGTATATATAATATAATACATATACGCGTATATAAAACATTTGGTATAATAATGATGTAATTCACGATATTTTAGTCCAATCTATTTCTCATTGATACACGGATCTTTAGTAAATTCTCGACAATTTTATTTATCGACAAATGGACCCAACATTGAATTTTATATTCTCTTTCTCTTTCTCTTTCTCTTTCGATGATGATTACAATCACTAAAGTATTCAACGAGTTAGATGTTGATAATTTAATGTCTATACGAAATGAAAGAGAATGGACAGTTAGAAATCTTTGTATGTAGGACAAGCTCGTAATTTCTATGTGAGATAAAACCCATTGAAAGAATCCTTGCTGTAATTCGTTTCGGTATAGAAGTATATATACGCCTACATGTAAAGTACGTATATATATATATTGTAGATACTTCTCTATACTTAAAGGGTACGCGAGGAGTTAACTTGAGCATGAAAGAATAGCCGGTTCAGAGAGAATCCTACGAGCAGAGATTTTCGCGCTTGACGGATCCTGGCAAAAGAGAAGAAAAGCATAGAAAGTGGGTAGGTCGGAAGAGCGCGCATTCTTGCCTGTTAAATGTTCCTTCTTTTGTTTGTTACGTTAGTTAAGGTACCAGCCCTTAAGCCGACTCTAGCGGTTACACACTGCGTTGTAGTTGGACTTTATGAATACCCTGTTTCTGTACCCATGCTTGGTCGACTTTTCTCATTCTCTTTTTTACTTTTCTCTTTTACTTTGATATTATTGGTTGAAACAACAGTACTTGGGGTATAAAAAAAATATGTTAGTACGTGCGACAAATAAAAGTAGTCACTTTTTTAAAGGATTACTTTCAAAAGGACACATACGGAATATCGATGCAACATCTAACGAGAATATCGAGATCCGAGTAACTGTACTTCGTAAGTTGGAAAATTCAACGACAAGAATTTAATATTGGGAGAGAAATACGAGCGTACTCTCGTATAGACTTAATTTTATCAAGCACTAATGGATACACGTGAGTGAGCTTTTTCTAAAAAGCGAGTGGAATATGAAAATTAACGTTCGCGTTACAGATGGATGTGTGTGAGTATATCTATATCTATCTATACTAATTGTAAGTATATATATATATATATATATATGCATATATATATAATATATAAGTACATATATGCAAGGAAACCTACTTTCTTTCATTCTCGTTATGTATATTGCATTGTTAATCTTCTTATGTTAATCTTCTTATATTATTCCTAGTCGTTATGGTAATCTTTAATCATGTATATACTATTCATATATTTTATGTCGCATTTCTATTATAGTATTATATATGTTCTTTTTTTTTTCTCTTTTGTAACAGAAATAGAATATAGATTTACTATTTTAAAATTACAAAATCTGTTAATACACGAAATAACTAGCTAAATCATGAAATAACTATATTGATAAAGTATAAAAGAAGCCAGAATAAAATATTTTATAACTAGGTAATATAAAAATTTACAAGAGAAAAGAAGAGTTGTTAAAGTATGAAATTGAAATTTTATCCGTATATTAAATCTGAAACAATAGCACGACAAATACAATATTGGTTTTCAAAATACAAAAAGGAGTAAAAACGGATAATTACGAGTATTGTTGTAGAAACCAACTTCACATTAAACTTGAAGGTCTTTACTTGATCTGTATGGGGATTGGGGCGAATAAATAAAAACTTTCTCATTTATTTCCGATAGCCAAGGTGGTGTAGTTTTTTTAAGCGTATAATAAAATTATTTTTATATGTTTTCCACCTGATACGCTTAGTTATTTATTGCAAGACTTACAATTAGTATTTTCATTAATAAATTGAATTATACATTTTAACGGATACATACATGTATATATATATATATATAATATTTGAACGCGTAAGTAAAAACGATAAAGAATAGAGAAATAATGTGATGAATTGATGAGAATAGAAAAATATGCGAGATCGACGAGAATGACGATGGTCAAACAAAGGAGGAAATCGTGGTGAAAGAGGAGAACGATTAATTGGCCTCGTCACCGCGTTTTATGCGAACCTTATCTTACTTTAATACGGCAGTAGCGTGAGATGCGCAAAATGGAAAAGGACAAATTACTCTTGACAAATGGAATGAGCTTGCTACTCGGCTATCCTTCTTCTTCTTTTTTTCCCTTTCCTTCCCCATTTCTTTTACTTTTTCTTCTCTTCTAGTTCTACTTCTATTTCTACTTCTACTTCTTCTTTAGATGGTCGTTGAGAAAAAGAGAAATAGAGATAAAGGACTGACGAATAAAACGTTTTCGTGAGTTCTCGACAATAGTCTCTCGATGTGCTCGGTTTATGGCGAGTATTGAACCAATCGCGTACATCCGTATACTACTTTTTTTTCTTTTTTTCTTTTTTTTTATTGTCACCCGATGTAATTAACGTCCTCAAATTCGGGCGTTAATTAAGCGACTTTTAGATTAATTATAATTCATTGCCGCCGACCGTACTACGGTCAAGTATTTAAGCATTGAAAAAAGAAAATAATTAAATATAATACAAATTTCTGGCAACGTAAATAACAAGAATTTCAATGGCTTATTCGAGGAAGAATTGTTGAAGGTTGGTTGATCGGTCAAATTATTTCACCGGGGTTGTTCTTTTTTTTCTTTTCCTACGTATATGAAAAAATCATCTGCCATGAATGAAAAAGCCGAATACAATGACGGGAAAAACGGTAGAGAAAATACGAAATCTCCCGTCCCATGAGAATCCCAATTACGAAGGTCCCCAAAGAGCTTTGCCTTCAGAATCGGCGGCATTGATATATGAGACTCGTCTTGAAAATCGTATGACTGGGTTTTACGAGCCAACCTGACGTTCTTTCTGCGTTACCAAGCGAACAAAAAAAAAAAGAAAAAAAAAAAAAGAAGAAAAGAAGAAAATAACAAGAATATAAAGTAATACGAAAAACCAAACCAAAGGGGAAAAAAAAGAAAAAAAAACAAGATTTTTCCTGAGGGAGGTGCAACGGTGTTTAGAATAGGCCGAGTGGTACGTCAATCGGTGATAGTTTTTCGATTAAAACGAAGAACGATAAATTCGGTAGCTTTCGAAAGGAAATCGAGCCGTCCAATTTCCGAGCGATCGAGTCTCCTCGCTGAGTACAACAGAGTAGTCTCGCTTAAAACGCAAAAGCGGAAGTGAAAAACAGATAGACAGAAAGGACATATATGGGGAGGGGGGGAGAAGGGGGGGGGTAGGGAAACGCGATCGCTGATTCGACCGAAAACATTTTTCGCCGATCGCTTTGCGCACGTTTTTTCTCCCATCGTTCTTTTATTTTTTTTTTTTTAAATATTTTCTTGTATATATAGGTATATATATACATATATACATAAAAACTCGGAGCGAGTTTTGGTCCAAAGATAGATCGAATTACTTGGTAGGTGTACGCAAACAGCAGGTGTTCTTGCGTCAGCGTACACCCTTCCGTATCACTACTACCACTACTATTAACACCATCACCATCACCCTTCTTCCCTCTTGTTGGTTTTCATACGAATTTCCATCGACTCATGCTGCAGAGTTGCGTGTGTCGTTTATCTCTCTCTCTCTCTCTCTCTCTCTCTCACCCTCTCTATGCACCAATGCACCGACGCTCATTCGCTTGCGAGCACATGCCTATATCTAGCGTAAGTTCGCCGAGTTGCACTTGCCTGTTTTGCAAGCTCGAGGGGCTTCCGGATTGAATCTGTATACGAAGCGTTGGCTTTTAACTCTCTCTTTTTCTCCCTCAAACACACGGACATAGGACATATATATGTATATATACAAACAGAAATACACATTTGAAACAAACACACGTACACATCAAATAACGACAAAGACATTCGGACACTCGGCATTCCGAATTAATACACAGTCCAACGGGCTTCCGATATTTTCATCGAAGTTATCAGTTATCGCCGTTTTCGCGTTTATCGCTTCCTACTGTCTCCCCCTGAACTCCCCTTCCCCCTTTCCTCCTTTTCCCCTTTACCCCTTTTTCGTTCCTCCTCTCATTCTACTCTTTTCTAGTTCGCAGGTGGATTCTACTACGCGATCGTAACTCGCGCTATCGATCTCGATCTCGATTTTCATTGACAAAAAAAAAAAAGAATACTTGCTGGGATTAATCGGACGATCCAGGATAAACCCGAGTACCGGAGTTACGAGGAAAGCTCATATACGGATGCCGAAGTTTAAATAGCGACTGAGAATCGTTGATAGCACGAATTTAGTGTAAATATCAAGGCTCGTATTGCGTCACTGATCGAAAATTTAACCACTCTATCTGTCTATCTTTCTTTTTTTCTTTCTTTTTTTTGAAGTGAAACTTCTTTTTTGTTTTTTTTTTTAATTTTTTTTTTATCTTCTAATGTGATCGGCGGAATAATATATTTATTATTTATTTTTATATATATATATGGGTAGTTTAATCTTGGAAGAAATGTGTTTTTTATAAGAATTTTAAAAATACGTTCTCTTGTTATATATTATAATATAATAATTTGTAATAGAGAGAAAAGAAAGAAAGAAAGAAAGAAAGAGGGGTAGAGAGGGAAAGAGAAAGGAAGAGAGATAGAAAGAGGGAGAGAGAGAGAGAGAGAGAGAGAGAGAATTCGAGTCGTTGCCTGCAGTCGTATTCTAATGAATTGTTTCACTGTAGAAATTTACAGAAGAGCTTGGCGGTTAGCCTCGAGGTTAGTTCTCGTTCCTTTGGATGCTATCCAAGGTGAAAGGAGATGAAGATATAGAGAGACACATGGGAAGACTTACAGAGCTGCGTATTTGTAATCTCAAATCTCGTGCGGCTTTTACATGTTAAATCAAACAAAGGAAAATGATCAGGAACATTTCACGAAGTGCCTGTCTTCTATCCCGTATAGTGTACAAAGGATGATGATATCTTGTTAAAGGATCGTTAATCGATATCTTCCTTCATTGATTCTACGATCAATTTCGTGGAGTTACCTCGTATAAGGAAGGAGAATTAATTTCAAGGTTTGTAGTACTTCTAATGCTGGAACAATGCATGAACTTCTTGCGAGTAGGAGTAGGTTCTTGTTTCTCTTGGTCGTGGTAAAAGTCGACGCGAGAACGACATTGTGCAGTCCCACGTGTACGCCGTTTCGGTAATTAGTGAGAGAGCATTACCCTAACAGTAGTAGTACATAACCCTTAAACAGTCCTCTAACTAAAAGTTACTATTATTAAGGGAATGCAGTTGGCAGCTTTAAAGCTTCTTCCTTTTGAAAATGGCCCGCGGATAAAGCAACGGGAACGGGGGAAATTAGATTTTTTTGTTGTTGTTTTTTTTTTGTTTCCTTTCCATTTCCTTTCTCTATTTCTAATCTCGTTTAAAGATATTTCTTCTTTTTCTTTCCCTTTTATATCCTTCTGTTAAGTAAGATACGGTAAATCATTCTCTCGAAAATTCACGCTAAAGTAAAATCAATAAAAAGGGGAAACCTATCGAGGGTTCTAGAGAGGATAAGTTTTCTCGAGAGTAAAATCTTGCCTCCAAATGGATACAAGTCTACTCGAGCTACCTCCTAATGTTTACCTTAGTGAATAACCACGAAGAAAAATCAATCAGTACTATGGTTCTCTATTTTGTTTACTCGATTAATTTTCCCCCTTTTTTTATTTTTTCCTCTTATAAGTGAAATAAAGTTACAATATATATAAGGTTAGTCAGAGTTAAAATACATTTGTTGTTGTCCTATCCTAAATTGAAGAAAATGATAGGGAATGAAAGGGGGAGATCTTCTTCCTTGATCGGAGCAAACTATAACTCGAGCGAAAAGTCAAATTAGAGTAGCGAATGGAGATTAGGAAGAATCTATAGAGATAGTTCGTAATAAGGGCGTAAGGAAACGACGAAGCAAGCCGGATTATAACAGACGTGGGTGTGGATAGCGGTATAGTGCAATATAGTGATGGTAGTGGCGATGGTAGTGGTGATAGTGGTGGTGTAGTATCGTGTGCCAAACTGTCCCTCAAGTTTTGCTACGTCCGAAAGGAAATTCGATCTCGTATACCGCCGTGTCCCTATCCCTTTTCTCGTGTGTCTTGGTAGACTACCGTAACTGTCGCGACATCCACTTAACTGGATTTCCGCTCGCTGAGTTTAGCGAAGATTAGCAATTCGACGCCCGATAAGGAGGGTAGGTATCCTCTTCGTCTTGGTGGTTCTCGACGTCTCTCTCAACCCCTATCCCTCTTTCTCTTTCTCTCTTCTTCTACTTCTACTTCTCTCTCTTCCTCTACCCTTTTTTTGTTGGTATGCATCTCACTCTTCTCCGAGTCCTTTTACCCCAATGGAATTGGAGGGTAAGGGTAGTCCTGAGCGTGGATCGTTGTACCACGTTTCATCGGCGCTATGAAACGTACGCGGTACAGTGGAAACGCGTAACAAAGCGAATCTAGAAAGTTCGCATTTATGAATGGGCTTTTATGTCGTGAGTTTTACGTCGACTCGATCGGAAAACTTTCACGGTAGATTCTTCCTCTCTCTCTCTCTCTCTCTCTCTTTTGATTTCTGTCCTTTTTTTGTTGTTGTAATTTTAGAAAGTATGTCCCGGTTTTCATTCTCTCTTCACTATTGTGCACGTACAAGCGTTATTACTATTGCAACTATATAGTGTTGTTTCCTTTGAGCAAATTGAAAAAACGATAAGGATGATATCAATAGTATAGAAAAATACATTCCACAGAGTTTCGTTTTCAATAAAAGAAAATACAATCGAACGAATCATCATCCGTGAAATTTTATATTTATCGGTGCAATAAAAAATAATATATATATATTAACATATTCTATTTTCTTGTATCTTTTTTTTTGGTTTGTTTTTTTTTATTCAAATAACCGATATCGCTCTTATAGTCGGTTAAAGGAATCACGGTAAATGATTGCGTCGACGATGGAATTAAAGGTGAGATAAGAAAGGATATAAACTCTACATTTTATCTGAGAAGAAGAAGCTCGAACTCCTATCGTCGAATCCTGGTGCTTTTGAGACACTCTATATTTATCGTTCAATAAGAACCTATATAGATAGCCAATGGCAATCCCGTGGATTCGGGGTAAATGGCGCAAATGGAAATTTATGATCGTTCTTCGCGAGAAATCGTTCTTTTCCTGGGGGCGAGAGAGAAGACGTATAAAAACTTTGTCATCGTTCCTCGAACGAAACTAAGCGTACTCCTAGCGGATTCCAAACGCTAGCCGCGAGCCGAAGCAGCTTTTTTACACTCCTGCGTTTTACCCTCGTAAATTTCTACAGAGAAATATATAGAAGAGAAATAGAGAAAGAAAGAGAGAGAGAGAGAGAAAGAAAGAAAAAAGAAGTTTCCAGGAATAACTCATTCGTATTCGGGGTAGAATTCTAAAGGGCAAAAGTTTCGTCGTCCATTCGAGTTAAAATTCCGCATTAAGCTTACCTCGAATGATCATTATTACACATTTAGTTAGATAGAGAATGGTGGGTACAGAGAAGGAAAGAGAGAGATATATATAGAGAGAGAGAGCCATGCACGAAGTGCGTCATTAATTATGGCGTTATTGTATCTCGCGGTTAACGTAATGTCCACGTTCGTTGAAAATGTTCACTCGATGATTGAACAACTGATATAAAACAATTTTATCTTGTTTTATTTTGCTTTTTTTCTTTTTTTATCGATTAATCGGAACTTTGGAAAATGGACTTTTTAAAGGATAAAATATTTTGACGGGAGAGCTCTATTTTCGTATTTTTCAAAATCAATTTCCCCAAGACGAACGATCGTTAGAAGTTACATCATCGCGAAATTCTAGCGAAAACTAGCTTTTGCCTGAGAACGAATTCCAATAGCAATCCCGTTCTCTCTCGCGAGATTCGAAACGATCCTCGATACGACTCGAAGGAGTCGTATACGGAGATACTTTTTCGATTTTACTTACGGTAATGTCATCGATCGAGAATAACGATCTTGTGCTATCCCAACGCCTGCGGATTCTGAGACTCCTAGTTTACTAGATAAAAGCCGAAATGCGAAAATAGTTCGATCAAACTTTTCGAAACAAAGAGTCGAAGTCCTATCGCGAGATCTCGTTTTCAACATTTCTTGTTATCGTTCTTTCGAATTACATGAATTCCGTTAGTTTCTTCTTCTTCTACTTCTACCATTGCTTTCTCACTTCCACTTTTCAACATTAAACAAAAAGTAACTTATAATACCTAGTTGAACGTTGATACCAATCCCATTTTTAAGCAAATCTTGCCGATTTCTCGAAGTGTAGAAAATCGTATGGCGCAATGTGTCGAGAATTTCGAAAAAAGGGAGTTATCGATATGCCTGATTTCCATCACCGTCTACTTTCCTTCCTATGGCCGATTGAGTTTGATTTACGTTCTACATCGTTGCTCGAGACCCTTTTTTCGTATATGAAGTAGGACGCTTATAGGACGTATCAAAAATAATATTCGTTCGTCAGGTCGCACAATAACTGGTACCGAGTTTATGGGAATTTTACGTTGTAGCAGGTGCGTCACGTAAATTTTGTCTAGCTAATAAAATTCCTATACGATGGACTTTAACTGTATGTATTTGTTCCTTCTTTTATTCTTTCTTTATCTTTATTTCTTTTTTTTTTTCTTCTTCTTCCTTTCTTATTTTTATTTTTTTTTCAAAAAATTCAGCAATACCAAAGAGAAAATTTCAATTTTCCAAAACAGAAGATATTGAGAAAAGATTTACGCTAGACCGAGCGAGACGTCTTCGAATGAAACTATAATAATAAACTATTGTCGAAACGTTCGAGTAATCCGATGAGAGAAGAAGTGCGTCGGTCATGCGTTAAAACCCGGCTTTACTCCCTTTGCTCGGTAGTCAAGACGACAACGAGAAAGAGGATGGATTCACAATTTCTTCGTTTCCGTTTGTTGGGACAGAAGACCGATTGAAAGCCGTGAGTCGTCTTCGTTCTTATAGTCCTCGTATTCGTCCTTGTATTTCTACTCTTATTCGTCCTCCTCGTATTCGTTCTCGTAGTTGTAGTCGTTTTCCTCCTCGTCGTCGTCGTAGTCTTTTTCTTCCTCGTCTAGCAGATTAGTCCTCCTCACTCCTAACGGTCATTCTTTCTTCGGATTATTAGAAAAGAAAAGGAATTTATCTCCTACTTCGTCGATTTGTTCGATTTTTCTTCGGACCATCCATCGTTCGTGAAGTAAGCTTAGGGGTAGTTCCATCGACGATGGAAGAGAATGGTTGAGAAGGTTGAGAGGGTTACGAGAGGAATCTTTCAGAGAGAGAGAGGGAGGAAGGGTAAGTTCATATCGGAGACTTTCTGTCGCCAGGGCTGACTTAGTCGAAAGTTCAAACGCTATCTCGGCTTTAAAGCTGCTCCTAGTATTCCTGACTCGAGGATCTGCTTTCTGAAAAACGAACGGTTGTGTCTTTGTGTGCATGGACTCTATAAGACTTATGAAAAACGAGCATTACTTTTTGAGTAGTAGCCGAATATCATGATCCTTCTTGGAAGACAACATCAACTTTACCATACCTATCTCTCATAATATTTCAAAGATCTTTTTCTCGAAAGATAATGCAACATGGATCCTAGTGAAGTTGAATTTTTACTAAACCCTGATAGATATCTTTCTTCATTTTTTCGAATAGATTTATAAAAAGGAACAAACGAAGTTAATGTAATTTTTGCATTTTTTGTTGTTGTTATTTCCATAATTTAATCGATCTATTTATGTTAATCCCATATATATGTATATATGGTGGAAATTTGACTAATTTATGCATATTTCCCTTAGGAGAGAAAGATTTGACAGGCTTGTACTCTTATTTGTGATTAACTTAAATACCGGCTTTTCTTCATTGCAAAATTTTTAAGTAACATCTCTCAAATGATAACGCAAAAGCACGACAGTTGAGGATGTAAGCTTCGCTAATTTGAAATTTTAATCACATAATTTAGAATCAATTAGAAAGTTCGACATTGCCTCGAGGGAGTTCACAGTTTGCTCGCTTCGAAGAAACGATTAAAGTGATTATTATTAAAAGATCATCTTCCTTCTTGTCATCGTCGATGTTATTCTCAAAGCTAAGCCTTTTTTTTTTTTTCCTTTTTAATTTTCAAAGAGAAATGAAATTCGTGGTTAAACTACTTTTTGTTCTTTGAAACTTAAGAAAAAACTCGAAGGCTACTTTGTACACCTTGGGTCATTAATGGCTTCGTTGGTACTTCTTCCATTTGACCGAGTTTCTCATTCCATCAGTCATACCTTATCTCTTTTCGCTTATCATTCTTTGACAGCTGTATGTGTGAAGATGTGACAAGCGAATGATATTTATCTAGAAGTAAGCAACAAACTAATAATGTCAGTTTTTACAGTCGTTAAATGCGTTTATAAATTATTAAAATAATCTGTTAAAACGGACGACTGATTCTTCATTTATATAGATATTAAATATTCGTTATTTGAAAATATTATTAAATAATAAACAATTATTTGGTTATTTTCAACGATTAAAAGTTTTAATTACTTGTTTAACAAAACAATAACGATTAAAGTGAATTGTTATTATTTAGTTTAGTTAATACAACTTATTAATGATATATGTAATAATATAAAAACATTACTAAAACATGTTGATACAGATAACAGTGAAACAACGTAAGATAAAGAAAGAGAAATTAGGAACTGCACGGAGAAGGAATTAATGGCCTCGAATGTATATACGTCTATCTACTTTATTTATAAGGATTAAGAATAGCTCGTATTTGTAAATGGTACATGTTGCCAGCGTTAGAGAAAATTTGTTGTAAGTTGTACTTCTTTCTCGTGCGAACGAGGCCAACCGGTCGATATTATTAACGAGAAAAACGGGCAACCTTTCTTTCTCTCTTTATCTCTTTTTCATGAAAACGCAATGGCAACTAGACGAGCTTTTGCTGCTGCTGCTGCTGCTGCACCGCATCGTGTAATGAGAATTTTGTTGAAAGTTTAATTGGGTCTATCATAATTTTGTACGACGCGATCAAATCGCGGTTTAATCAAGCTGCGGTTCATTACTGCGAAACTCATGCACCGCATTCGTCTTACCGAATTTACTTCCTCTTCTATAACTTGTTGCCCGAATTCCCCAACGCCAAAAAGCTTTTTATCCTCCATAAATTTCATTTTCCTATCGTCAATATTCTTTATCTCTTGCTTTTTATCCACCTACGTACCGTGAATCATACTTTTCTTTTTTTATACCTACAGCTCTGGTCTCGCTTAAAGTTTAATAAACGGAGAAGACAAGTTCCCTTGCTCTTCGGCGTTTTTTTTTATCATTGTTATTATGACGTTTTACAATCTATGAAAAATGTTTAATTTATGGAGAGTGTATTCTTTCATCGTTTTCAAATAAACAGATATTTATAAGCATATGTTTCTTGAAATTGATTGTTGACTTTAATGAAATTAAAAGGATTTACTTTTCGTTACAAAGAAAATTTACATTTTTTATATTACGTTCTACGATCTTGAAAATTGTTCTCCGATAAGAGGCAAAAGAGTCCTATCGTTTGTTGAAACGATCGACACGGTACGTAAGTAGCGATTAGGGTATTCATTGTCAGACTTAAAAGAGACTCTAGTGATTTTAGCAATGGGCATATTGAATTTGAGCTTGAGCGGTTGGATATTAAAAGGTAGGCTTTGTCGGAAGTACATTTTCTAACGACGTTAGAGAGTCGTTATCAGTTTCAGTTATAGAAGAAGGAGAATGGTCTCGGACACGAGTACTATTACTTTCGACATTGACGAACGTTTCGCGTTGTTCAGTCTCTTTTCTCCTCTTCCACGCTTTTTTTTCTCTTTTTTTCTTTCCTTCCGCCCGTTCCTATTAATCTGCCAAGCACTCGTGTATTTAAAGCGAAACTCGTTTAACGAATTTACGAGAAAAATTATTTTCTTGAACGGTCAGACAATTCCTCGAGGCCAAGGAAGAATTTTCTGCATCTGAATTTTCAATTAGGATTCGGTTGAACGTAACTTCTTTTGACCGATAAAATTCCTCAACGGGCGATTATATTCTATTGGATGGATGGTGGTGTATCTAGTGTTTTCTTTTCCTTTCTCTCTTTCTCTCTCCCTCTCTCTAGAGACATGAATGTTTTGTTCTATATCTCTTTCTTGCGTTTAACAATGCAAGAACACTCCGATTGTTTCACTCAAATTAGTTGAAGATTAATTTATTAATGTTGTTGACCTTACGTATATTTATTGTTTTTGTTAGATTGAAGGAAATACTTACTCGTTGCGTATTTCAAGCTTCAAAGTATTAAACTCTCGGATTGCTTGACGCGAGAAAATCCAACGAAACGTAGATAAAGCGAAAAACTCGAGCTAAAGGATTAAGAGCTTACCGTTTTGCGACACTTTTCTCAGTTGACGACAACTACGACGATGACGGAAGACCTGAAGTATTTATTTTTTCTTTCTAAATGAAATTTCATATCGATTTATTAATAATTTATATAACATCTATATCGACACTAACGCATTTTTGGTCAATAAACGAATATATTTTTCATACGATATTTTTATAATTATGAAATGAAAGATGGAAAAATAATGGAACACTTTAATCATTTCTTTTTTTTTTTCATATAACTGCACTTTCAACGTCCGTTCGTTTAATTAAATAGCTTTTTTCCTGTACCTCCTCTCGGCAATAAAGTATAGATTTGAAGGTATTTATGGTTGGGAGAGGAAATTAGAGCTATCGTTTCGTACCACGAGCATCAATTGTTTCGAATAAATTGCAAAATTGATAAGCGACTCTCTCCGGCACGTTCGTACCAAACATTTATCAGCAACCCTTTGTTTTTATATCATACTTGGGTTCAAAACATTTCTATCTTTTTTCGTAACTCAAAATTTCGAAAGAACGTTAACACGTTAACCGAAATTTAATGCATACTATATTATCGACATAACGTAGACATATATTTCTATATAAATATATCTCAATTAAATTTGTATGTGAAGGGTTAACATCAAACGACTGTACTTCGTATCCCCGTATAAATCGTTTGGATAACGAATCGTCCATGGTTCGTTCTTCGCGTTTATGCGGCCATCAGAGCGTACAGAATTTCCGTATGCGGTAGTAGATTACTGGCATTTTCGAAAATGCATTCACCGCGCCAAATTTTCGCGGTTTAAGCTCCGAGGGAGAGATAGCATAAGCTCGGCCGTTCACATCGATTGTTCCTCGGCCCTCCTTCTCGTCCCTTGGGATTCTCCATTGTATATGCAAATTCTACGCTACGTCGGAATCGCCGTTATAAAGTCTTGCGCGCGTGAAATTAAATGAAGAATTTTCGTTTGTTTGTAATAGTATAGTTTTTCATGCATCACACATATATAAATATATACATATACATATATTATATAACTATTCAATTTTCAACTCAATCAAATTGTTATTAATAATTATACAAACGTATATCTTTATATTATATAACTAAATCAAAATAAAAATAAAAATAAAAATGAACGAAAGCTTTTGCCGTAACTATCTAGGAAACTCATTAAATTTCCAAGAAGAAATTAAATATTACACTGGAGATTCGATAAAATTGTTCGAGAGTTGGTTATTCCGATACGATCGCTCGGTTAAAACTCCGCTCACCAACTTATCTTTACAAACGATCGAAACGTTCGCCGAACGGCTATGCACGTTTTGTCGTATTATCCTTAAAATTGTACGGTTGCGTTGGGTATCAAGCGAGGTCTTCCAGAAGAATATAAGCGTACCCGGTATGCCAAGCGAAACTAAAAGGCTTGAACTTCCTCGAGAAACTAGGATTGCAGAGAGAACGTTTAAGTACAAGAGAGAGAGAGAGAGAGAGGGAGAGATAGATTGTTAGATATACAGATAAAAAAAAGATAAAAAGAGAAAGAGTGAGAGAGAGAGAGAGAGAGTCAATTTCTTAGCTTGTATAGCAAAGTAGAAGCTTTACTACCAACCAAAAAAACTCTGCCCATCCAGTATTTTATTACTTAGATCGTTTTTATTTCACCCCTATTCGCGACAGACATCACCCTCTTTTTTCGAGTCACTCTAATTCTTATACAATATAACCCTCTTTCTTCCCTCTTTCTCACTTACTTTTTCATCCCTTTTAAATCATTTCCTATAGGATAAAAAATTCATATTAAAATGCTTTTATTTCATTTCAGTGTGTTCATCGAGCCCTTTCGTTATTATATTGCGATTCGTTTAATTTTACTACTGAGATAGTAATAACAAATTATATAAATTTAATAGAACGGTTTTAAATAGTTATATGTATATATATACATTATATGTAACGCAAAACGGTTCTATTAAATATATATATACATACGTAAAATGGAGTTTCAGATACGGAGAGAGAGAGAGAGAGAGGGGTTGAAATGAGGGAGTAGGGAGTAGGGAGAGGGAGGAAGCAGAGTAGGAAATGCGTTCACAATAAAAGGCAACGCTTTATTCGTTCTCATTTGCCGGCTGGTGCATGTAGCGACATCGTTTTAATGCTACCATAGACTTCCTCACTCTCTCTCCCTCTCTCTCCTTTTTTTTTCTTGTGTTTTTTTTTTTTTCGTTTCCAGACGACGGAGTTTATCCGAGTAGTATTTTTTTTTTGTCTCCTATGGTGTACTTATACGAAACTCGTATTTATATACATATATACGTGTGTTTATTCGATACCAATGTTGATACCTTTACCCCACAAAGTATGTTGAACTATTAATACGTGCGCATGTAATTAAGCGTACGTTCGTTTACGAGAGAAAGATAGAAATAGATGGACAAGAGGAAAATAGTGAGATGGTTAAAGGAGGGTAAGAGGGAGGGAGGGAGCCTTAAAAGGAGAAATCATAAAAGTGTGTTGTTATAAATATTAGAGTAAGTATTCGTACCTTGTGTATATTTGCTTCATACGATATAGAACACACATACACACACACACATATATATACGGATAAATAGTTATGTATATTTAAATACGAACATTACATTTACTTACAAACGTATGTATATATATGCATAGAACGAATATGTTGGAGGACACACAAGCGTGATCAATTTTCGCTACACCGTGCAGTGACACTTTTAATTTATCAGTTTAATTAACGTTATCTACGGGCACTCGTCAATTTACAACAGAATCAGCGTCATCGAAATTCACGGTCCTTTTATTCTCCCTGTATTTTCTCTCACACCCGCGGATATCGATGCTCGGAATAAAGTTCGGAAACGAGGAAAAAAACGGATCTCGACGCAGATATTAAAAACAACGTCGGAGTTATTAACCGCGCGATACCCTTTTTTTCCTCTTCCCCCTCTTCCTCCTAATCTTTCACTCTAGATTCGTTGAAATTTTTCTCGTTTTCGTTCGATGTCTCTTCGTATTTTAACGAGTCCAACGTATGATATATATATATATTATATGAATATATTACTATATTCGATTAGATTTGGGTTTCTAAATTAAAAAAAAAAAAAACATCAACAAAAAATCAATGTCGAAACGCAAAATATGTTAAGATTGATAACCAAGCTAACATAAAGATCCTTATTCTCTCGATATTTTTTTCTAGTGTAATCAAAACGATTAGCGAAACTTTTAAACTATTCAGCCTTGTCGAATGATCGATAAGATTTAATCGTGTCGGTCATTATTATTAACACAGTGCACACACGGACGAAAGGGGAATTTGAAAGCACGACTACTATGTACGTTTATTTTCGCGAACAAATAAAATCGCAACAATGTGTGAGAATCGTTCTAGTCGTATTCTAATCTCGTGTGCAAACAGCTTAATATTCTCGAGGGGATTAAATGCACGATGAATGAAATGGCCGGTAATTAGTAACAAGCTGCGGTGAGCGTGTTTGCTTGTTAATCGTTGTTACGAATATTAAAGAATCATGGTTGGTATACTTATGTGTATCTAGTTTATATTATAAGTTTGAAAGTAAGAAGATGGTTATGAAAAAGAGATGGAGAAAGAGAGAAGAAAAAGAAAAAAGGAAGGTTAGTCTTAATCTAATTGTACACTCAAGCTCGAATATACGATCAAAGGAAGAGTTTGATGATAATCTTACCTTTTCTATTATGCATACGAGATTTATGATAGACCCCACGTCGACATGATGCTCACCGCTCCCTAATATAAATGCCTCTGGTATCACTATGTTTAGATTGACGAAGTGTGACAGTATCCCTGTATTCCTCGAGACCTGAAACACATAAATATAGAAACTCGTTAATCATTGAAGAACAGATAACTACATTATCTTTGTAACCCTCGATCGTCTCATACTCGATCGGTAGGCACTTCTCTCATCTTCCTACGTTCGTGACCTCATTAACTCGGCTTCTGAAGTTTTAATAACTTATACCTTGTTTGTCTCAGAAATTTAGGATTGTTAGAAGCGACGATCTATTTCACGCCGATTAGAGGAAAACGAACGATATATCATTTGGAAGTTAGCGTAGATTTATGTATCAACTTTCGTAAAAGGGTCGATCTTATCTGTTCCCATCTCGCTTTCTCTTCCACGGTTAAGGCAGAAAATTTTCTACGAATAATGTGGCCTGTGTGATATTAACGACCACGGTAATATCGTTTGCAACCCAGACGCGCGTAAATTTCATATTTATATCATAAAAATGCATATTACTTTAAAGATTAAGGAGCGTTGAAAGGTGGTGCCTCCGGTTATCGGTGTAATATATCCGCGATAAATGTTATTCCACGAGCAAAAAGAGATAAGAAATAAAAGAAAGGAAAGCTAAAGAAGTAAGGGAACATAAAAGTAGAGGCGGTTTCACATTTTTTTGAAGAAGAAGAAGAAGCTACAACAATCTCGGATGAAAGGTCTTTAGCATGCATATACATTTAATGCGGAGTTAGTTTCTTAAAGCGTATATCTAAATATAATATGATATGTATATACTTTAAGACTCTATTTTTACTTTGAACGAATTGTTTTCTTATTTTACACGCTTATGATGTTATTGCTTACGTCCTAACTTTATTATCTACCTAATTATGCACGAAACTTTAACGTATATATCGCGTATCTATTTACATAGAACAGGAACAAAATTTGATCGTACATTTCTCTAATTAAAGTTGAATAAACTTCTTGTAATTAGGATCGTTAGGTCAAATTAAATAAGACTTTTTAACTTTTTTCATTTAATATAAGTTTAAATTTTCAGTTATATCCACACTCGATATATCCTATATAATTTTTGTATAATGAACAAACGATACTAAAGGAAGTTCCTCGCGGGACAATAGTTTGAAAGCTATTGCCGTATAAAAAAGCATTAGAAGTTCGAAAAGTGTATCGTCAGGGTAGTAAGAGAACATGCGGTGGGGAAGAAAATGATAGCGAATATCGCAAACTTTGTTGACTTACGGTGTCTTCTCCTTCAGATTCACTCTCGTACTAAAGTGAAAACAACCGAAGGATAAATACATGAAAGAGAGAGAGAGAGAAAGAGAGAGAGAGAGAGAGAGAGAGAGAGAGAGAGAGATCCCATGATGCCATTTTTCGAAACTACTAAAACAAGCGGTTACTTAAGAAGCATGCAACATAACGCAGTTACGAAACGTTTCGTAATTTATTTTTCTTTCTCTTTCTATTACTCTTTATCTTTCTCTTTATTTTCCTATTTTTCTGTTCTCCTCCCGTTGTTTTATTTTTGTCTTTTCTTGTAATTTTTTTTCCTATCCTTGTGTTTCTTTTCTCGTCTCTTTTTATTTTTTCATTTGTCATCCCTTGCGGTCGTGTTCGTCGTCGTGAAAACGTCAGAAAGAACTTGCTCACCAACCAACTTGCCACGGTCGCTGAGCGTAATCTCGTTAATCATACGGACTGTTTCGTACGTGCGTGATAATTTAGCTCCGAGGTAGATCGCCGCGGTTAAATGGTCGTCACGTCGACGTGAGAAAGAAAGGAAGAAAGAAAGAAAAAACAAAAAAAAAAGAAAACCTAATTATCGACCCGAAGTCTTGTTTGTGTTACTTAAATATACAGGGTATATCCTAATGGATGGTACAACCGAGTGGGAGATGATTTTTACATGTTAAAATAAGTCGAAACAAAAAAAAATGGAATCATATATATATTTTCTCTTTTAGAGATCTTATTTTCGAGAAAATCCTATTAAAATATATTACGGAGTATGCTTGTACTGGAATTATCTTCAAATTTCAATGGCTAATAATTAATTCAAAATATCTGAATGGGGTGACGATTCGAATTATTACTGTTGCTTGTCGCAGTTAGACCGATAGAAACAGACTAAACGTAAAAGAATTAAATCGAAGGTAAAAACACAAACATTACCAAGGAAAATGAATAAGAAAATTTAATGTAATCGATAAATAATTAGAAAGAAAAAGTGTATTATTCTTTTTTTAAAATTTATTTGTACATGTTGGGTCACTTTCTTCCCCTCTTTCCCTTCCAGCCCTCCTGGTTCGGCTGCAACATCCATTTGGATATATACACTTATGTATATGCATATATTTATTATACATAGATATAGATTTATACGTGCGCAACTAACATATATATATATATATACTTAGATTCGACCAATCAAATTGTTCCTTAGATCGGGCTTAAGCGCAACTATTCGCGTTTTGGTTAAACTTTCTCGTCTCACATCGGTGTTCACTAAACGTATGTGAGTAAATTGCACCATCTCGAACAAGGCACGTAGCAGACGTAGGCAAGCTGGGGTATTGCCTCGAAGCGGTTTAACCCAAAGTGCGGCCTATTAGAATAGATTGAACTTTGAATACTCCACCGTAGAGTTCAAAGGCCTTCCGGTTAACTCGTCTTAATTCTTGCATTTTTAAATATATTTTTTTATGAGGTTTCTTTTTTTTGTTGAAAAAAAAACCTTTATCGAGAACTCGGTCGAATGAAATTTGTTTCCTTCTTAATTTCTTGTTTTTTTTTCTTTTACTTTATTTTTCTTTCTTGCGAAAGAAATTGTTGTCCAAATGCGAATTGGAATAATGATATTCCAAATCATGTTATATTTTATCTATACTTTCACGTATTTAAATAATTATACGTTTGAGATAGATCGTGGAAAAAGAAGTTGTTACCAGCCAATTGAATAGAAATTAAATTTTCGAAAAATTATTTTCTAATATAAAATCTCAGCAAGCAATACTTTTCTTTTGATGAAATTTGTTCGTACTTTATTCCATTTTATATAACTCTCGTTCACAGATCTCAATTAGACCAATGTATGTTAATTTTGTATTCAACATAGCATAACTATCGCGAGTTCTCTCGGAGTAAAATGAATTTAACTCATGAAAATATACGTGAAAGTCGGTTAACGTGTTGGCAACTAGGTACATTGCAGTCCTAGAAAGTCCAAAAGTTGGCGCATCCCTTAAGGGGAACGTTAGATTTTGATATCCGCGTACCTGCAGAATTGAAATAAGAGTTTTTGCGTATATTAACATTGTGTTAAAGTTTTTACTTTGCTTTATTAAATGCAATGATTTAAATCTTTCTCTTGTGGCAATCGTAATATTAAATATATATCTATGGTTTTACGACATTTTTATATTTTTTATTTAAAAAGAATTGGAAAAAAGACGAGTTGCGTGTAAGAAGAAAAAAAGAAAAAGAAAATAGTTTGAAGCCGACCGAAGGACATCTGGATCGTGCTAATCTCAAATATATATAATATAAATATGTATATATACTATATTCATATATATGCCATGTTAAAGTTAAAAATGATGACTAATTGAGAGTTCTGAAGAGGTCATGGCAAAGTTGCCCATTTTAACTTCAATTACTCGCTCCTTCTTTGCGTTAGGTGTTCCCCTCTTTTGTGAATACCATTCCATACAGAGCAATTCGTTATTCGGAGAAACGTCTAGAGATAACATAACTATTTGAACGATCGAGAAATCCTTGGCATACCTTAATCTCGATAAGCCTTTGAATAATCACTTTTAAATTTCTTCAGGTCTATCTCTCGTTAGTTCTTTTTGCAGGTTCGTTTGCGCAACGTTTTCATTCGATTAATCTCATATCTATCACGAACGTTTAACTCGTCACTTAAAATGATTCTACGTTTAACAAAAAAAAAAGTGATTAATTAAAATAGGTATTATATTATTTATATATTTCGTTTCGGTTATATCGATAACTCGACACTAAACAAAATAATATACATTTTTATATATATATATATTTGAATAGAGAAATAAAATAATAAAAAGTTTGATGTTGTTTCGTTAACGTTGAAAACTCGTTCGTTTAAATGCAAAACATTTTCGAGATAATTTATTCGATTTACGAGCCAAGCGAAATCGAAGCAATTTACGATTCTTATGAGGCGAACGATCGTCAACGAGTCTAATAATTTTCCCGGCAATTCCGTGCTGCATTAATACCCGTTCGCGTACATATTCATCGTCTTCGCGTGAGATCGATTATTTTACAGAACGATTCACGCTACCTCGTCTTTGAGGAATATAAAGTATAGAAACGAGCTATCGAAAATCTTGCCTCGTGAATTTTAGATGTTGTTCCTTTTATTATTTAGTTCGTTCCATCTGTAATTAGTTTTATTTTTAAACTAAACTTTCATTTTCTTCGATATAAATGATATAAATTTATCAAATGACAAATTACTAAAACGTGCAAATATTAACGTTATGCTCCGTTAAACGTTACGATTTTTATAAATTCATTTATTTTAAAATACTCAATTTATAATTATTTTTCATTCGCTTACGGTTCTTTTCTTTTTTCTTTTTTTTTTTCCCCATTTGTTTTCTTAGTTATTCTCGAGTTAATCCAAGAGAATGCGTTTAATCGAAAACGTGGTTTTAACATCTGCACCTGCTGTTTTATTCAATGTTACGTCGAGAGGTGACATACGCGTTTCTATCCCCGTGATAACTTTTAACTCCAACGCGTCGGCCCCTTTTCACAAAGTTTTGTTTAATCCCGAGAATCGTGTGACTATTTGGAATTGAAATTTTACCCAAATATGCTTGAAGTTGTATAATTACATGACCACCAGTGTAAATAAGTCCTGTTATAGTTCTCTGCAAATAAACGAATGTAAAGTCTCAAATATCCGTTCGTTTTTATTGTTCCATTGTTTCCTGTGCATTAATTTCATTATTTTAAAATTTATAGACGGCATGCACTTGTGTATATTTATGTATATTGATAATATCTACGTATATATGTACATAAATATAAAACATATCTACCGTTAGCACCCTTATCCGATCGCATCATATTTGTGCCGACGCGTCCAATCAGAACGCGCGCGTTCTCACCGATGAACCATAATACTTTTGTTGGATGACGCTTCCCACACTTTGATAGGAAGCATAAAAGCGATGCTTTTCGTTTTCCTCGCAAACGAGCCTTTCCATTTGGTTTAGTGTAATCTGATTTCTCCGATGATCCGCTTAGTTGGATCGCTTTTGTGAAAAATCGAATTTACCGTTAATTATCATTAGAATCGCGAGTTACGTTAAATGAACAAATAAACGAGAAATGGATTTAAGAAAACGTCTAAATAAGGATAAATAAGGCTAATCGTTTGATTCTAGCGTAATCCGATCATTAAATCCTCGTCTAGTAGTAGTTTCTAGAATAACGAAAGAAGAAGGTAAGAAGAAGAAGAAGAAAAAGAAGAAGAAAAGAAAAAAGAAAACGAGAAAAACAAGTTCTATTTCTTTCACGATGCTAAGGAAAGTTTTGGGTCAAAAAAGGTAGAGAACGTTGCCATCTTTTTTTTTTTCTCTTCTGTTTATCGAACGGGGTTCGCTTGGTAGTTTCAGCGTACAATCTCACCTACTTTCCTCATTTTCTCTGAAGTATTCTCGCGACTAGTGACGCGCTTCTGTCGAGAGTGAGAGAAAGAGGTAGTGAAAAGAACAGAGAAAGACAGACAGACTGACAGATAGATAGATAGATAGATAGATAGAGAAAGAGGAAAATACTATCTGGAGAGAAGCACAGAGAAGGCTCGCGATCTGTGGCTCACACGGTGGCAACCCTCGCGTAAACAAGCTCGTTTGTCCCGCTTAACATAATCCGTTTTGTAGGATTATCCCCTTATTATGTCTTCTGTTACACCACTTAGTACCGAGTTGCTGGCAAGCTTACATCCAATGTCGGGCAACGAGGGTTGTAATTTGTGGCTGTCGGTTTGTTACGTCTCATCTACGCCAATGAATGTAATATTTTGGGATATAAGGACATCAAATGACGCGTGGACGATAAAGAGAAACGATATTGTCGGAAATAAACTGTGACCTCGGTATTACTATTAGTACTATTACTACTACTATTACTATTACTACTATTATTATTAATAGTAATCATATTGACGCACGTAAAACACAGAGAACTTCCTTTCGAGAAATTTTCTCTCCCTTACTCTCTCTTTCTTTAGTGACCGTAATAAAGAGTCTCGAACTATGACCGAATAGCTGGGAGAGTAATGGTCGTTCACGTGACCTGCTATAGTTGATGATAAAAATCATTCCTTCCGTACGTCGACAATAATAATGCTGATAATAATAATATGTTCGGACGGTTTTGATCGAGATGTGATGTATTATGGAAATTCTAGACTAGAGAGCGGGCGACTGAGAGAGAGAAATATATATATATATATATATATATATATATATATAGAGAGAGAGAGAGAGAGAGAAATATACATGTATACATATATACATAAATACATACATATGGTCGGTCCCGATCGATCACCGAAATCTAGCTCACGATAATTTCAGCTCGTCGTCCTGTATACTATATAGGTGAAGGTGGAAACGTCTCAAGAGAAACAGTTAGCGACAATGAAGGCGAAGTATAAAAGGTTCGCTTGTAATGAGTTCTTTCCTTTTTCTCTTCTTCGTTTACGACGTCATGGATATATATATATATATAGAAAAAGAGAGAGAGAAAGAGAAAATAAAAAGGGAGAGAAAAAGAGAAGGAGAGATAGATAGACTCCAGTTTCCATGTGCATAAACCCCGATGCGTGACACGTTACGAGGATGGAGTAAAACGGCAGGTGGTAAAGAACGACACAAATATGAAAGGGGATCCACCCTTGACTCCACTTATTCATTACTTACGGTACACGTAACCCGTTAAGGTGGTACTCACTGTTATTTGTGGTTGAAAGAAGTGGTAGACGGGTGGGTGCTCCTATGGATTGCGTTTTACTCGTTCTTCTTGTTAGTTACGATGTTGCTGCCTTAATTATTCCGAACAATAAGGATGGATAATTTGTCGATGAATGAAATATAGAAGGTATCATGTTGAATTTATCTTAAATTTATATTAATCGATCGTAAAGTTGGACAGGAAGGTTGATATCGATCGAGTATTCGAGATATAATATTTCACCAGGCGAGGATTCTCGTTTAACGATAGTGCAAGGAGAAATAAATGAGAGGAAGGATCGAGAGGTTGGAAATAAAATTGATTTTCGTTCTGCCCTTCGCCCTCTATTTCTATCTATTACTATCTCTCTCTCTTTCTCTCTATCTCTCTCTCTCTTTCATTCTCTTTCTTTGGATATGGTGGCTATGAAGAGTATGTGTCACTCGTTAGAGAAACGCTTCCAGTAGCTCGAAGCGCCAATGGGATCGTTAGTGGAAAGCGAGATCGGATTTCGTACAGTTCGGTGGGGCTTTAAGAGAGAACGCTCAGCAAAGCATTTTCCTTTTCCCCGAAGGATCGAATCCCAGAATGGTGATTCTCTTGAGTTAGATCAATTAAATTCGTGTTAATGTTAGTTTGGTTTGTCGTAGAACATAGAACGTTGAATTAAGAGGTTGTTACTACACTGATTACGATTCCTTTGTTAAAACTAAAAATTGTTTGTCACGAAAACGTTTGGATGGGACATCTACTGATTTTTTCCTTCTATCGATACTTTATTTTTTTTTTTTTTGTTATTTTCCTGTAAAAATTGTAAGTTACCGAAATATGCCGATGGATGGTTGTGTAATCCAGTTTCTTCTTCATTGGAATTGTCGCCACGTTCAAATGCGAGCAAACGGCACCAGACACAATAGTTTGGCAACTAATTGTAAGTCCTTACAGAAGTTAGGCTTAGCACCACAAGTTGTAGCAACAGAGGAACAAACGGTTCTAACATACTTGTGTTGAGTTCACTAACGACTAACTCGACCAAAAAAGAAAAAGAAAAAAATAACAGCACTATTTTTAACGACTCACTAAAGAGAATAAACGTGTTAATTGTTATCTAACTAACAAGATCCTTCAGTGGGAGAATTTAAGAACCAGCGCGTCTATTTAACTTAACATTATTTTTCTTTTTTTGGACAAGTTTTAAAGCTGCTAATACGATTAAATATTTCATTTGGATGAACTTGAATCTCAATAGATCGTTTTAATTTACGAGAAACAACGAAAATTATTGGATGACAATTTAAGTTTTTAACGAGTTTAATTTCCTATACGAGAATCAGGATGCTGTAGTTATTATCCTATTACTTAATTATTTGTTAATCTAACGAAATAATTTCTATCTCGTTCGAGAACATTTCGAGATTAAGCTGATTTATGTTTACCTTCGTGTTTCCTTTTTTCTTTATTCGTTTCGTGGTAATTATTTTTTAGCGATCGTTCTAACATATTTTTAAATTCAAATTCGCCTCGTAGTAGTCATCGTCGTCATCGTCGTCGTCGTACGGCAACGTATGTACGGTGGTTTACATCTCTTTCCTCGTTACAAAACAGGTCATAATAACGCGTATTCAAATCTCAGTAGGGATTTTAAACCACACTCCTAGGTTGTAAAGACTTCTCGAGCGTTTTCGAGAAGGTAATCCTTGGTCTAAGCCAGGCAATATCGGTTCGTTGCTCATTAGTAAGCCGACACACACCGGTCTCTACGATCGCAAATTGTACAGTTGCAAATGCGAGAATAACGAGCCATTCCTCAGCTTATACGAGAAGGGACGTATTGTATGCGACATGTGGGATTGAATGTTCGTATCAACAAGATAGCACGAACTTTCTCGCGAAATCGTAACTCAGGAAGTTGTTTGCTTTAAGTTTCCGTTCGTTGTAGATCCCTTTTCGATATTCCACGTGGGTTTCGGATGTAACTATAGCGACTACGACATTCGTATTTTCTTTTCTTTTATTATCAAAGATTATATATATTTATTTAATCAAACGTTATTTATTATTCTTTTTCTTACTAACCATTAAAAGAAACCTATGTTTTGATTATTATTATTATTATTTTTAAAATAATAATCAACTTCGTATCACCATTTGACCCAGTTTTCCACTGGGTCCAGCAAGTCACGATCTTAACTCGCATAAGTTAATATCTAAGTACTAAACTTCAAGCAAGAGAGAGAGTCGAGGTAGAATGATAATGAATTATTAGCACAGAAGTAAGTATACTTCGTTCAGTAGAAATATCTATGATAAGTGTAGACGTATACGTTTGAAATGTATAGTGAGTGTCCCTTGAAATCGTACACCGTTACGCTTACTAGATTTTTCCTTTAAAATTTACAAGTAAATACTTTTGTATACCATAATTACATATTTAATGAGTTTATCTTGAATGTTTTATTCATAAGAAGTGAATTAAACAAATGTTAAAATTAATGTACAGAAAACGCCCGTATCTTTAGTTCGTACGTGTTGGTATAACTGTAAAAACAGGGGAAATACAATGTCTACTGATTGTTCATCTTTTGTTTTTTACTGTTATTTAAATATTTTTTAGTATTATAATTAATTTAATACTAACAATAAGTAAAAAAAAAAGTAAGAATAATAAATACAAAGTACATTTGTTTAAAAATTACCTATCAATTAAAATATTTCGAATACTAAACAATTTCGATCTGATATTTTATTCGATGAAAATTTTCAACTCGATATTATTGCTGAATAAAAATGTTACAAAAAAAAAATATATGCTAGTTTAAACAATACTAAATATTAATAAAATACATTAGAGTATTAAACATACCTTAAATGATTGTTATATAATCGATAGAAGTGTCTGTTGTTGTCTAAAAGCTCGGTGTATAGGATCTATGTACCGCCCTCTTTGAAATACACGGTTAGACTGGTGCATTGTCCTCTGTGAAAGTACTTTTATTGAAAGTTGTTTATATGACACTCAGGACAATAAATTTTATTTACCACGCATATTACTTTCGTTATATTATATATTATATATATATATTCTTCGGGAAGTAATGTAAACAACAATCAATAATAGAATTTCAACTGACTTTCATAGAAGACAACGAACCAGTCTAACGATGTATTTCGAAGAGGACGGTACGTTGAACTCGTATTTCATGCTTTTAGATTACAATATGTATTTCTTTCAATTAATTAACAATCATTTAAGGTATGTTAAATACTCTAATATACTTTATTAATATTTAGAATCGTTTAAACTTTAATATTACATTTATTTTAACGTTTCTACTTAGCGATAATTTCCAGTTGAAAATTTCCATTTAATAAAATATCAAATCGAAATTATTTAATATTCGAAGTATATGTAATTTAAAACAAATATACTTTATATTATTCTTACTTTAATAGGTACAGTGTACGATTTTCAGGTACACTCCACTGTATATTGTATATACTTATTTATGTTTTATTATTAATATTTCTGTATCCTATATAAATTGCTTGAATGTGTTGGAATAGATTTATGCGAGAATAATAATTATGGTAGTGTAATTCGATATATAAGTATAGTATTCGATAATATAGATACATTTGTCGTTCTTCAGGGAGTAAAAGCCAAATAGTGCCATTTAATATATGAAACAGAAAAGACGAGTCGATTTAAAAAGGAGAGACTAGTAGCGAATATCATTGGAAATTCTCGTTTCACTAAAAATAAATTTTTCCAATAGCAATTTTGCTGTCTGGCTGTGCAGGTATATATATATATGCTTCCGGACCGATTCGTAGAAATCGATCCCATTTCATCGGAAACATCGTTGTTCTTTACGTTTTTCCTCTCTTGGGAAAGTTTAAGGTTCTCTGTGCTCCTTAACTATTTTATTTCTATTTTTTTCTCTGAGATCTTTTAATGTTCCGCGCGAGTGCTATTTTCAAAATTGGAACTGGATTAAGAAGATATTTTTTGCCTCGTCGTAATTACATTGAAATTGAATGAACCGATTTTTTGGAGTAATTTTATGTAAGGCGATAGCCTTGCAAAAAGTTACTTTTAAGTAAAGGTAAAATAGTAGTCGAGTTAATGATGCATTTTCTTTAGTCTTTGATACTGTCTTAACGCATACATATATGTAGATAAGTATAATATATACGTATACATACAGTTAAACGTCTTTTAAGATCATAATTTGGTTTCTTTTTTTTTTTTTTCTTTTTTTCTTCTTTTCCTTTCTTTATTCCAGAAAATTTCTTCCTAGATATTCTTTTGACTCTCTCTCTATTTTCTACTTTTCTCTCCATTTTAACTGTTTCGAACTTTCACAATTACTTAACCATCTCTTTTTTTTTTTTTCTTCTTACCTCTGCAGTCACTAACACACGTTCCCAACAGCATTTATATTTGGATGCCACCGGAGAGCAAAGTTCATAGAAAAGTATATGACACTTTTCTTTCCGTATTTTAATGAGCTTTCGCGCAACTTTATTTCCAAGCCGAGTTTTCTGTAATCTGTGTAAGAATTTCTCCAAGCTCTACGGTAATAGATTCTTTTTCAATGAACGGAAAGTCTTTTACCGATGTGATTCCGCGTGTAAACTTTTATCATCGATCTGCTGGTGCCTTGCTTTTGAGTCTAAAGAAGGTCCGTTTCAAATTAAACGCCGAGTCGTTTTAATCACTCAGCGGTTATTAATTATCTCTCTTTCTCTTTCCATTTTACTGTTTCTCTCTCTCTTCCTCTCTCTCTCTCTATCTATCTCTCATCGTCTTCGTACACCATTACAGTTCTTTGTTCGTTCTTTTATTCTCTCCCCTTTTTCTTTTTTTTTTTTTTTGCTGCTCCCTGTCTCTCATCTCACAAGGGATACCTTCGATTTTTATTTTACGTAGGTGTGTACGTCTATACAGTCTTGCGGAGACACATTAACTCGCGAGTGCTCTCGGGTAATGCCCAGAGAATAACAGCCCCTTGCATTTCGTTCCCAATGTCTCAGCACGGGTAAAGGCATACTCGTCGTAGCTTCCTGTTTTAGAAGATAAATAGAGAAAGAGGAAGAGAAGAAAAAGAGAGATTGTTTCTTTTTCTCTCTTAAGAGTTTCGCAGTTTAACGACTATTCGGTTGAATTTAGTCGACACTATTCTGCACCATATTACACTTACCTTCACTCTTCTAACAATTCTAGAGACAGAAGAATAGAAAGTTTAAGAAGATTGCTGTATACATAATTTCTATTGTTGTTAGCTTTATATTCATCTGAATGGTATTTACGCAACATACTTGTATGTTGTTTTGTTTAAGAAAATAATAGGATGCACTACGATAAAGATCTTTAGCGTGTAATATGAAATAAACAAAGAATCTAATTATAGGCATGTATGTTTTCAGATAATAATACGATTTCCACGAGTATCGTGCATTTCATGTATGTATGCGCATGCTAGGATATGTACTATGTTTATATCAGATTCGAATCAGTTTGAATTCGTTGTCCATTGATTCAATTATTAATTTATAGAAGATAACATTCTAGTCGATCGAAATCAAATATGTCTCTATGTAATGTAGTTTCAATAAATTTTGTTAAAATAGATAATTGGTTTCGAGATATCAATACATTATTATTTCATATAATCTATTATACAATTTATATTATAAATTACATTACAACAATGGTTAGGGAAAGTTATTTCATGTATTGTATAGATATATTTAACGATTCAATTATTTATAGATATTTCTATATGCTTACCTACTATCTAATTCTATTTAACGGGGAATAGTATACGGGGGGAATGGAAATTTTGAAAAGCTAAAAAACTATCATCTTTCTGTTTCTTTTTTTTTCTTCTTCTTCTTCTTCTTTATCCCAATGTCTCTGAATGCAACAAAGAGAAGGACGACAAGTCTTCTAATTCGAAAAACGTTTTTCCTCTATCATTTCGGTTCGCGGTGTACTTTTAATTACACGGTGCAGCTGCCGCTGAAAACGAAGTTTAAGTTTTCCCCGATCGATCGGATTACATTTCCGTCGGATACGCACGTTCCTTCTTTGACGGGAAATTGCGATGTAGTTTGTGGTGAATATACATACACGTATACATATACATACATACATACATATATGTGTATATATATAGATGTATACCATATACTAGGACGAAGAGGGTAGTACTAAACAGGCGAATGTGTTAACCCGCTAGTACGGTTTCAAGGATCCGTCGTAGAAACGGTCGACTACTCATCAAAGGGTATCTATATTAATGAGATGGCGTGCACCATGGCGCCCAGACGTCGAGCAGCCTTATTATGTGTGCAAGCGAATGACGTTCGGTTTCAAGAAGGTAGTACCACGTTTCCTTCTACTATTTCTCTTCCTCTTCCTCCTCCTCATCCTGCTCCTCCCCCTCGTTCCTTTAACCGTCGTTAACGTCATTTTCATTAAAATTTATGAAAAAAATGAAGAAGTAAAAAAGAAAATACGACCAATGGTCGTTTTTACGATTAACATAAATCGTTAAACCAAATTTATAACACCGTGTGTCACTTTCGACGATTAAGGAAAATAAATTCTATACGAATCGTATGAGCCCTTTCCCTATTCACTATTCGGTTAAACCTCAAATGTCGTCGTCGGTCTCGGTGCTCGTTCAAAACAAATAAAACAGAGTTGGCAAATAGGAATTTACGAGGCAAAGGGTGTGTGTGTGAGAGAGAGAGAAAGAGAGAGAGACCCTTCAAGACGTTTAACGAACTAGTTACGGAGGAAGTTCGTTGACAAATACTTGGACAGGAGAAACCATCACTATTCCGATAGTCAGTTACGAATATTCTCCAATGGAATGTATATTATTATAAGACAATGACATTATTTAATTGAATGGAATGAAAGTTTGAAAGGCCTCGTTATACGTTCGAAGATGTCTACTATGAACAATAAATAATGTTTTAAGTAAAGAAACAACTTCGTTTTAATTATTAATACCGTTAAATTCATTCTTTTTTTATGAATAAATAAATTCATTATATTCGTTTCCTTGTTTTTCTAGAGACCGACATTGCGTTCGGGTATCCAAGTTATGATAAGGAAGGAATAGAGAAAAAAAAAAAAGAAAATAGGGCTAACTTTTCTCGTGAAAAACTTTGCTTTTTTTTCTTCTATTATATTATATATAATATTATATATAATATTATAGTTTAAAAAAAATGTCGATATAAATTTTCGAGCTTGGTTTATATCGTGTTTAAAGAAAATAATGTCGACCTCGGAAAAATCTTTGACGTTTAATCGTGCGCTTCGAAACGAGGCCATTTAGTTATATCACGATCACGAAGATATTATTTACAAGGCTGTCCGTAGCACGCGATGCGGACTAATCCTCTAATTCACGACGCACTTTCCATTCGCCTACTACTACGCGGTGTTATCGAGCTCCATTGCTCTCAGCGAACAATAGCTATTCCACAGATCAATATTCCACCGTCGGAATTTAATAATCCCATCCTGCCAGTTGCTGACGTCCAAAGGCCGATTAGTAGTGCTTTTGGTGGATTCGCTGGGGGTGTTGGCGTTGATTTTGTGAAAAGAAGAAGAGGTATGCCACACCCCCCTCACCCCGCCCCACGCTCCCAAAACGTCTTACAAAGTATTCTTTAAATAACGAGATTTAGGATGACTCTTCGAAAAATCTTGTTTCTTTTTCGTAATTCTATAATATATCACTTTTTTTTTTTTGTTTAATATCATGACATATAGTTTTTTTTTTCTTTCAATTCAATTTATCCAACTTTACGATTTTCTGTTACAAACGGGCCTGATTCGTTTGTCGTTGATCGACAATAAATTTTTGATATCAAACGATTACGATATTTTCAATCATGGACAAACGCAAATGCATATGTCATTGAAGTACGTTAAATTAATTAATTTTTCCAATTCGCATGCGAAAATTGTTACGATTTAACGTGTTTTTTTTTTTTTTCAGAAACAATACCTATCGTATACGTTTACATACGTCAATTTTTCAAGTTTTATCATTAAAACTTTTTGAAATTGTACAGTTGAGAAAATAAGAGTATTTTCTTTCTCTCTCTCTCTCTTCTCTTTCTCTCTCCTTGTCATAATTATTATATAACACTGACATAACAAGGGTCGATGAAAATTTGGTACGCTTATCTACGAAATTACTTTGAAGAGATGTCCCAAGAGACTACGTCGATGATTCATGAGTACCCATATTTAAACCGTGTCGTGAACATTGTTCGATGTAATGGAAATAGGAATATCTCAAGCGTTGATATCGTAAGTACCTCTTATGTATATATGTTCAATATACATGCATATAAATACATACATACATACATGCATACGTGTTAGAAAACAAAGCATCCATTCAACCATGTGACAAGTTCACTTCTTTTCTATCTTCGAATCCAATCCTTCTCTTTTCGTTCGTTTTATCTGGAATCCGTTTGCGAGTACGATAAAGCCTCCTCAAAGACTACGCAGGTTTCTTCGTCGACTCTTACTGCACATTTTTGAGAAAAAGAAAGAAAGAGAGAGAGAAAGATAGAGAGACATGGTGAAAGACGATCGATGTGTTGGAGAGATCTTCGAGGTCGCACCACCTTTAGTAAGTAAGTATACTTACTTTCATAGTACTAAGAAATTCCGTGCGCGTGTTGGGTGAGTATTAGAAGAAAAAGGAAAAAAGAAAAAGGGATAGAAAAGTCACATTGAAAGAAGCTTTCTTTTAGTAACACTCATGGGTACTGAAGAGGGAACAAACTAGAGGTCGGTACGTGGTTTTAACTTTGCGTTTATTTTTTGACGAAAAAAAGTACTGACTCGGTCACGTTAAAACTATACTACTGCTTACGAAACTATTTCTTTTTTTCTTTCTACTTCCCACTCTTTCTCTTTCTATCTCTTATTTAAAAAGACAGAAGGTGTTGGTATTATCACACCCGTCGTATCTACTTCGTTCACGAACGAAATCGATTTTATCGGAGTCCCAGGGAGACGTCGGTGCCATCGTGCACGGAAAAACAGAAACAACTGTTGTGTAAGTTGGGGGAAACAGTAAGAGTATGAGAAAAGGATCAAGAAAAAGGAAAGCAGAGGAGGAGGAGGAGGAAGAAGCAGAAGAAGAAGAAGAAAAAGTGGAACTAGGCTGAACTGTTGGGTCGCAAAGGGTAGATGGGCTGTTCAGAACTGAGTAAGTAAAAGAGAGAGAGAGAGAGAGAGAGAGAGAGAGAAAAGAAAAAAGGAAAAAGAAAGATAGAGATAGAGAAATGCAAGAGTCCCTCGACCTCTCTCGGATTGCACGCGGATTGCACGCGAGTCTCTGAGCTCCTGAATCCTACATACGCGTACATAAGTATCTATAAATACGTGTAAGTGTGGGTAATGTCTGCTGTTTGTTGCCATATCATACATAGTATACACGTATACATGTATACATATACGTACATACCTGCATAGTAACATATGAGACTACGTAGCTGATACGTGTCATTCTTTCTTTTTCTCTATTTCTTTTTTGCAAGATATAGAAGCACGTAGGAACGCTATCGTTCTTCTCGAATCCTACCGAAAAACTGATTTCCACCTTAGGGGGAGCGATATTTTTTATGGTCGCGAGTAAGGTTCAGCCGGTGTAGGAAGTGGCTATAAAATCCGACGGGTGACTCGTTCTTTCTTCGGAGTCTTGCTCAGATCGATTTATTCGTTTTTCCTTTTGGTAAGAGAGAAATGGAGAAAGGAGAGAAAGAAGGAAAGGATAGAGGTATCTTTTCGAGTTGGAGCTGGATGAAAGTTCGTTCTACGTGGAGGAAAAGGAAAAAACATGGAGAAAATCGATCCACATCTTTCTTTTCTCTTCTCTTCTCTTCTTTTCTTTTTTCTTCTCTTATCCTTTTCGTTCGTTTGATCGTTTCGAAACGGCTAAACATCGTAGGTACGCGCGAGTTTTTAATGGCGTTTCTTTTCGTCTCTCTGTGGAACGTTCAACGTGGCACGACGAGAACGATGTGTAATTCGTTGCTAGCGAACTCCTTGAAAAAGAACCAACTTGGGAGACTTTGGTAAAGCGAAAAGAGAAATACCTAGGTATATATATATATATATATATATATATATATATATATGTTTGGTATACTTAGGTGGGTGGAGTATTCTATACACATACACACACGTATATATACGCGTATACGTGTATAGGAAAAGAGGAGAAAAAATTCCAAGAGTGGCCGATCCAATTATATCCAGGCGCGACTGAACGACGACTTTTCGAGAAAAGGAACGAACGGTCCTTTCTGAAAATACGGAAACAAGCGGTCCAAAAGCAGCAGTTTACTATACTAGAGTTCGGCTTGCGGTCGTTCTACAGACGAAAGTTTCATCAACGCACGTGTATCCTTGAATCTCTGTGTGTGCACGTGTCAGCTTGGAAAATGAGAGCGAAGGAAAGAGAGGAGGCGATAGCTCGATGCTAGTAGAGTGTGTCTACCGAAAGACAGTGTAAGAGAAAGCAAAGGAGGGTAGAAACTGGTGCGAGAATTGAAGGGGTGGGAACGTTTCTGGGGTAAGGTGAAATAGAGATAGGGAGACACGCGTTTGAGCCTCAAATACGTCTGAGGTATTTCGAGTCCTTTGAAGCTACGACGAAAGCATCTCTCGGGGTAAAATAAATATATATGTAGAAAAGTTCAGAGAGACTGAGAGAGAGAGAAAGGTAAAGACATTCGACCTGGCATATGTATTATCATATGCTTTCATCTGTATTGGAGTTCAAAGAAAGTAAAGAACAGAAACGAGTAAGGTCCATTCGATTTTGTGTTTAGAGATCACAAAAATTCATTTTCTTTTATTTTTAATACTGCTACTTGTATTTTTCTACATCGTGGCCGAACTTTTACCTTACCTACCCGTTTTTGAATTTAACTTCCTTTCTTTCTTTACTTCTTTCTACTAGCTACTTTAATCGAATTTTTTCTATGCTCTTCTCTTTTTCATTCTACCTTTGTCCCTATCTAGCTCCATAGTAACATAAAATATGTAAACGAATAAATACAATTTATAAACTTGAGACAGACGTTCGTGTCTGGTAAATGTAGGAAAACAAGTTCAAAATGCATCGTTTTTTAGAATCCTACCGAGTAGCTTATAATTTTATAACGATAACGCTTGATCCTGTCACGTGCGATGAATTTTATTATCCTTTGAAATTTCGAAACTAGCCACCATATACAAGGTGTCTCAATTCAAAATAGCAACTTAAATATTTTCTTTGTTTTGGATGATATGAAAAATGTGACATATTTTAATAAGTCTATCATGGGTACATCAAACACAATTTTCTTGTAAGATTACTTTTATTAGAGTGAATGAATTTGAACACTAAAAATATGATAAAATTGTAAGAAAATAGGTTCTCCATTTTCAACTGAGACTTCCTATATATTATTAATATAATATATTCATATATGGATGCATTATTGCGAGTTTAATATTTTCGTATATTTACGTGGAAAAATTGATCGATTATAATTTCAATGGTTATTAATTGGTAAAATAATTACAAGAATTAACGGGAGATCAAATATTTCATTAATCCTCTTGCCTTTTTTCTTAATTTTTCTTATTTACTAATAGGTATTAAATATCTCGGCATTTGATGAATACGTAATAATCGAGGTTAATAGCAGTGTATTATCTTCTGATGGTCCTTCAACAATTTTCCTCAAAGTTTGATATAAAAGTATTACGAAATTACAGGCGCTCTTAATTACAACGTAATGAGGTAGCACCGGTCCAGTGAAGCTACCCGTCCACCGTAGATTAGTTGGAAAGCTTTTTTCTTTTTCCCAGTGCACTGAGCAGCCTGTAGCATCTTTAAAAAGTAATTCAAGGAGAGATTATAAAGGACTTTGTAGGTTATTGGATTTCAAGTTGAGATCTTTCGTGTCCATCTTTCTAAATCGGGCCAAGACGAGATAGAAAGATAGATAGATAGACATATAGATAGATAGATAAATAGATAGGTAGATAGATGGCTTACTGAATATGTGCAGATGTATGTTACATACATTATATATATATATGTATATAGAAAGTGAAATGAAGACGATTAAAGATATCTTAGAACTTGGGAAATTACGGTCTGCATTAATGATCATGGAATATGATCCGGTCGTTATTGTTTTATGACCGCGAGCTAATATTCCTTGGCAACTCGATGAACAACTGGTAATTTCATTATGACAGCGTGAAACGTGTCGGGCACCTTACGTTATTCGATGTTGCTTCCGGCAATCATTTAACGTCTACATCTTCGATCTAAACTCGTAGGCATAATAATATTATTACTTCATTTATAACAGATGTTCTGGAATATTTTATTCAATCTTTTCATCATATCTCAAACTTCTTTTTTCTTTTTGTTTACTTTTCTTTCTTTCCAATTATGAAAACAGATTTTACTTAATGAATAATGCTTTCGTTACTTTCTTCTTCCTTTCCCTTTTCCCTTCTTCCTCTTGTTTATTTTTTCATTTAATCTTTGAATTTAATTTCTAATTAATCTACTTAAAAACGAAGATACACACTTACAGAAAGTCTTTTATTAGATTCGAGAGAGAGAGAGAGAGAGAGAGAGATTGTATTTTCTATTTAATATTGTTTAATAACGTCAGAAATATTTCGTCGTTTAATTAAAAAAAAAAAAGAATAATAATAAAAAATATTGAATGGAGAGATAAATTAGAATGAAGAGATATAATTTGTTGATTTGTATAATATCAATTTGTTAATAATAATGAATAATATTTTATTGAGATTAATAGATAAACGAGATAACTGTAATAGGAATATATCCATATAATCGATCGTGTTGCATCTCTTAGAAGATTATAGTATGCGCCCATAAGCAACATCGCAATGTCGTACATTATTGTTTTACGAGGATGAGCTAATATCCCTTGGCAACAGAACGTATACATAACTGCTGATAATTTCGTTATGAGACGACGAAATACTTGGACTTGATAATATCAACGGCACATTTCATCGAAATTAATTGAGAGAGATTGCATTTCGAAATTGATATTTTAAAATGATAATAATATATATTTGCAATTCCTTTGAATGAACGTTTCAAATACGTGTTGTACGATAACGAACAATCTGTTTCTTTTTACAATTAAGTAAAAATATTTTAAAAAAACTTATATTTACTGATATTACTCAAACGCAAATGAATAATAGTAAGTTCGCGCGTTTACATCGACACGTAAAGTTTTCTTTAAACGGCAGAGAAGATTTTTTGATAAGAACGTTAGTCGGGTGTACGTAAGGGAAGAGAAAAGTTTTAAATTAGTGGGAAGCATGAAAGATCACTAGCACGATTCATTTACTATCTCAGGTTTATCCCACCTACCTGTCTCGTATTTTTTATTCTTCGTCTATCACCTCTGTTCTTTGTAATTAAGTTAGGGATACATTTAATCGGTACGCGTTGCACGTTTTATATTTAATTATTGGATAGAGCAAGTTGTTCAAAGCCGTTTATTTTGTATCTTTCGTACAAGACCATTATTCGAACTAATTTCGAGAATCGGACTATTTTTTCTTCGCTTGCTTTGTATAGTTTTATTCATCTCCCTTTCAATTAAAATTAACCGAATATTTCAAAGAGAATATTTGGATTCTATAAATTCATAATAAATAATTTCAATTATTAATATTGCGAGTTTTTTCATAATTTAGATATCTCAAGATTCGATTTAATGAATCTGTAATCACGATGATAATTTAAAAATACATCTAGTCAAAATATTCAACGTGGAAAGTTTGAGAATTCCAATGAAATTGTTTTCACCTTCTTTTAATTCGATTATTGGTTTTTTTTTTTTTACTTTCTCCTTGTTAGAGAATATATCACGAAAATTATATTATCTCGTTTTCTTGACAGCAGAAAGAGAAAAGATACGTAGAGATAAAGTAAGAGAGAGAGAAATAAAAGAGGCAAGAGTTAGTATTGCTGTCATATCAAACAGTTCTGTACTGATAATATCAGTTATCGTGGTATAATACTTAACTACCTTCTGTAATTGTAAAATGGTGAAACTTTGTTCATTCTGGGAGCACCAGCTTTTAAAGGTACATCCTTTAATCTACGTTTATGTGTTTTGTACCGTTTTACTTTTAATTGTAAGTATTATTTCATTACAAAAATATACAATATATACATGTGTATATATATATTTGAGTTGCTAAAAATGAAAGAGGTACAAGTAACATTTTTAGATATTTTCTAGTTCGTAGTTATGCAATTATCTTAAATTTTAAAGTAATTTTACTTGTACAGTTTTGTACATTGTCTAGTGTGTAGTTATCCACTTATCTTAAATTGAAAAAAATGTTACTCGTATCCCTTTTCTTTTCAGCCATTCATTTATAAGAGTGTATCATATATATACACATATACATATATATATATACTTTTATCCAATCTATCTAAAAAGTATTCAAAGACACAAAAAAATTATCAAAAATAAAAAAGTAGAAATACGTGAAGTCGTAGAAAATAAAATTTCACTTTTGAATTGTTCGCATAATATAATTTCCATGTATAGTGGAAAGTCATCACTGCGTATTCCACTTTTGAATTGTTCGCATTTCCTTTTCATATACGTGTTATATATATGTACGTGAACATACTGAGTTTGCATTGTCGTTGAACAAAGAAATAATAGACGAATCAATAAATGTATGTAGAGAAAAAGGAAGAGGAAGATAGAAATAAAGATAAAAATAGAGAAAGAGAAAGAGAGAGAGAGAGATAAAGGAAATAGGAAGGAACAGTCATAGGACAGTAGACATTCTTACAGATTTACCGATAAATTCGTTCCCCCATCACGATGACGAACGTTGTTTTCCTCTTTTCTACATTATAAGGGATTTCTTTTATTCGAGATAAAATTGGAAACATTAGTCGCAATAGATATTCTTCGATAGAAAAAAAGAAAAAAAGAAAAGAAAAAAATAAAGAAATCATGCCTTTTGTCGTGATTTCATGTACAAAGGAACACGCGAAATCAAACTCTGACGAGGAGACGAAGAGGACTTTAAAATCTCGTTTTACCATGACTTTCAAACTCCAAGCAAAGTTCAAACTTATCCCCAGTTTCAACCCTTGAAAGCTTAACGAGTCCTTATCTACGGTGATACCGTATACTTTGATACGGAGAACGCGAGACTGCGTCGTAGGAGACTGTGCTCCTTTTCTACGTGGTACCATAAGCGATCCAATTTCCAGGCGCAAGTATCTCATAGTTTTACTAGCTGCTACTGGTGGTGGTCGTGTTTGTATAAACATCGAGACTACGAGCTTTAAACGATTTAAACGAAGTCTCTCTACGATTACTGCCAAATTTTACTCTTCTCTCTCTCTCTCTCTCTCTCTCTCTCTTTTTCTTTTTCTTTTTCTTTTTCTTTTTCATTTTCTTTTTCTTTTTCTCTTTTTCTCTAACGCACACATGTCCTTTCGTTTCGTTGCTTGGATTTTCAAATGTTTCTTCATCGAATAAATAAATAAATAAATAAATAAATAAATAAATAAATAAATAAATGAATGAATGAATGAATACGTGAAAAAAATTGACGCAAATTAATATTGGATCAGTTTGTATAAACAAACATGCAAAAACGAATATAAAAACGTACAGTTGCGATACAGTAGTCGAATATAACAAAATAGACAATATACAAAATAAAAGAAAGAAAGAAATAAAGGGTACAAAAAAGTATGACGAACGATCTCGTACGTATCTCGCGAAACGAGTTATAAGATAAATTTATTATTCATCGTGTATCTTAATTCACTCGACGAGATTTTATTCTCGATGGTGGGGTAAGTTATACGTTCTTTTCATTTTATATTAAGAATTACAAGTTTTATTTCTCAGAAAGTCACTTACTCGCGTACAGGCTTCTTATTCTTCTTCTTTCTCGCATTTTAAAACCACTCTTAGTTTCTCGGAATTTTACGAATTAAATGAAGAAAGGTTTTACCGGGTCTGTTATTCCTATTCTTTTACAGTCATTTCTGTTTTGCAAAATTAAAAATTTCATTTAGGTTTAGGAAGAAGGCAGATAAAAGCGAATAGAACGTAACCATGTCTGGAAAATATACATGTCAGATTTTCTTTCCTTTTTTCTCTCTCTCTCTCTCTCTCTCTCTCATTTTTTTTCTTTTTTGTTGCTGCACGTAACAAACATCGTTCTGCCACATAATTTTCTGTACTCATGAAAAAAAAAAAGAAAAAAAAAGAAAAAAGTTCTTGCTTTTCTTCATAGAAAGTTGTTAAAAAAGTACCAAGCGCGCATCTTTACTTTCGCAGTATCGACACAAAGACGCATCTTAAGAGAATCTTATTTCTTTTAAAAAGAAAAACTTGTGTTGGGTTTCTTTTTTTTTTCATCCCTTTGCATCCTTTTTTCCGTCTCACCCCTAATATAATAGTCGGCTTTTTATTTGTTTTTTTTTTGTCTCATTTTCTTCCATCTCCTCCTTCTCTTCTTTTAACAACTCTTTATTTTACAAACAATGTAACGTGTACGTTTGTTTCATTTTTATGATCATAAGAAGAGACAACGTCACGCGATTAAAGAGAATGCATTTTTTTTTGTTCTTTTACATTGGCTAAATTTTATTATATTTCTCGAGAGATTGCTTTGGATATGTATGTATCTATATGTACGATTGTATGTGTGCGGGGAAGTACAAAATCGTATAATGCAGTTTTGCAACGCTAAGCTAAAGCGCCTCTTTATAGAATTTACGATAGCCGCTTTGCTTTGTCTCATCGAGTCGCTTTTTATTTCAACGAGAAGTTGAACATTCTCGAAAACGTTTTCATGGCGTCGAAGAAAATAAAATAGGTAATGGTGTATGTGCTATTCTGTGCGTACGATCGTGTAAAATCTTCTCGTAAATAATAAAAATGATCGGACGCTTTTTTCGAAATAGTGGCAGCAAATTAGCGAATGATCGTTTAATAGAATTATTTCCAACAAAAAAAAAAAAAAAAAAAAAAAAAAAAAAGAAGCAATACATATTTCATACAATGCGAAATGTTGTTGATTGTAATTATTAAAATTTTCGTGAATATTGCAATCGATTGTTCAGTTAAAAAAAAAAAAAACAACCAAAAGGATTACTCAATTTCAAAACGAACGCGATTATCATTTTTTTTTTTTTTTGCGCGCGTAAAATCAAAATATCGTTTGCGAGAAAATTTCATGCGATTAATTTTTTGGTCTCGCGGCAACATTTGTATGTACGTTAAAACAAACGTTGTTTCGGAGTCGAAGGGGGGGGGAGGCGAGGACGGGGTGGTAGTAGGAGAAGGGGAAACAAAACCAAAATATAAAATAAAAAAGAAAGATGTTTTGTGCGTAAAACCAATCGGTAGTAGTAGTGAATGTGCGTTTGTAAAAATTGCTTGTGAAAAAAAGTATGTACGTTCGCGTACGATGAGTTCCGCTTTGATTATTTCCTCGTTAACGAAGGCATTAATTTTGCTGGCGAATATTCTCGTCTGTTGTCTGCATTGCAATATCGTCCCGCTTGTATTCCCCGTCGGCGATTTGAATTTTTATTCTTGTTTCCTTTCCCTATTTTTATTACTTCTTCGATCAAATTTAATTGTGCAAAAATATTCGCATAAGAAAATAGAAATAATTTTTACTAATTTTCCAAATGATTTATTATAGAAAGTAATCGATGAAAATTGTAATTACCATTTATGTAAAATATATATGGATACGAATCTACATTTGAGAAAAGGATTGTGTTCTTATTGGTCGTGTAACATAACACCTCTAACGAAGAAATCATTATTCATATCTTTAGTCGTCGCGTTATCCATTCGACGCGTAAAGTTTACATAGTAAACTTTAATGCAAAATGTTCTTCTGTTAGAATCGAGAGTTTGAAAATAGAATATCGATTGAAACGAGAACACGCTCGTCGATTTAAAAATCTCTCTCTCTCTCTCTCTCTCTCTTTTTCTCTATCTATCTATCTTTTATTCTTTCTCTTTATTTTTTGCATAGAAGAGGGACTTTTTTGTTCCTTCTTTTAAAATTCTTTCTAGCCTTTGACGAGGCATTCTCCCTTCGTTGTGTCACGAACGTAACCCGAGGCGATGAGTTCCCGATTACTCTAAAGGTTTCCATTATTCCATTTTCAATTAGGTTTAATCGTTAGTACATACGTTCGGTTTCATGCACCAAGAAAAACGTTCAGAACGATAATATATTCACTGTTCTTAATTACTACGGATATATGTTCTTCTTGTCTTCTCGTAATGCTAAAGAGCAATTAAAATTATCGAGTTTTTCTTTTTTTTTTTTCAACGTCATCCAAAAGCGTTCGAATAAATCGTTTGATTAAACCGGAATCGAAGGATGCTGAATAGACTTTGTCGATGTTAATCAAATTTGTTCTGAAAGTATTGTATTTATTTGATATCAAGTTTATGCATACAATTTTATTTCAAATATTGATATTTTTTCCCTTTACTATAATATATTTTTTCATCTTTATTTTTATCAAAAGTTCATTTCTACAACGAGGGAATCGTTGTTATCTTCATACAATTAATATTTATGTTACAAATTCGTTTCTTTGTTGAAAAGATAAATGAAAATACTAGATATTAAAAAAGGTAATAAATGAATTAGAGATTATTATAAGAAATAATTGATCAAAAATGATCTCTTAAGTATATGTATGTGTGTGTATTAGAAATAGTTCGTTTATTGTTAGATTAAATTCAGTAGAATTAGATAATACTATTAAAGCGAATCGGGTTTACTTGGAAATACGATATTAGCGATTGAGGTTTAACACGGGGATATAGAATGTGTTCGTAAAGGATAAAATTTATGAAAAGTCAACTAATCCTCGTGAAATGATTTTGGCTCTATCGATTTTTCTCTTGTTTCCCGTGGCCTCTAACGGACGACGACCTCTCGGTTATCCTGCGGACCGCTGAGACTCTCCACCGACATAATGAACTGTCGCGAATTGCACTTTGTAAATGCAGCTATGCGTCACGTAGACAGATGTACATGCATAACAATTAAACGGTACAGTTACGGGTCGGTCTCTCGCACTGGAGTACACCCGATGTTACTAGCCTATACTTTTGACGTTTTTCGAGCGTTTTGCTTTAACATTTCATTGTTTAACCGTTGGTTCACGAAACGTTTAGGTATATTTACGTAACGTTGATATAAGCGAGGAAATTTCAATTCCATCGATTTGTTTGAATTCCTGTGGTTCTTCGCGTCAACGTTTTTCCTTTGACAACTATTCAACAATTTTCATTATTTTCTAGTTAAATAATTGTTGGTTTATTTTTTCTCCCCCAAACCCCCGTCTATCGTTGCAATGAAGATAGTAAAAAAAAAAAAAAAAATACATAGGAAAAAGAGGTAAAGAGATTTAATCTTCCTTTCTTTATCTCATTTTCATGTTTCCTCTGCCTTTTTTTTTCTTTTTTTCCTTTTTTTTTATCGAGCGATAGCAGCGCAAATTTGAACGTTTTATCGGTCGCGATACATCGAGAGAACGATATTCTCAAATCGTGCCAAATAATAGATAATTTTATTTTTGGCGCACGAGTTGCATCGTATTGTCGAGAATGCTTACACAGATATACGTTAACTTTCATCTCGATTGCGAATCTTTTACGTGATCTCTAAGAAACTTGATGTAAAAAAAAAAAAAATTAACATACAATTTAAAATAATGTTCCGAGAGATATCCTATTTATAGATATATATAAATTAATAATTAGATGCGTGTATAACAAAAATGAAATAACTTTAACTATCCTGTAACTTTGGTTAAAGTTTTAATCAACTTTTGTAAATATATAAGTATATACATAATATACAAAAGAGTTATGTGATAACAGAAATTCGCGATATATAAAAAATACTTATAGCAAAAATCTTTTTTTTCAAGCCCATTGAAAAAAGAAAAATTATATCAGATCACTGATACAAAATGAAATCTGAAATATAAAAAAAGGCGAATATTTACAAATGAACTTGCTTGTTTCGCGAATATAAACAAAATATTATCGTGTCTTTTTTAGATTTTATTGGGACGAAAATGTAACGATAGAAATAGATAGAAAAATAGATATAAAGAGAGAGAGAGAGAGAGAGAGAGAGAGAGAGAGAGAGAGAGAGTGAGAGAGAAAGATGGGGAGCAAAGTAAGAGCGAAAGCCTCGATTTTCTTTTCGTAATATCCTTTTTCTTCAAGCTCCACGCTATTATCCTTGCACGGAAAAATGCATGTCATATGTCTATATAGAATATGCACATTTACAAGGAAAAGGAAAGTACGATCTTTTCGAAAGTTCTACTCGAGTACTGAGCTTAGACGTTCGCGGCCTTTGCATTCCAGCTTTCTGTACAATTTGATTTACGTTTCACTTTAATCCGTTGAGTGTCACCGGCCTTTCTTACGTATTTTTCTCTCTCTCTCTCTCTCTCTCTCTCTTTCTCTCTCTTTCTATCTTTCGGATGCTCTCGAAACAGCATCTCGTGATACTTTTCCTTGATATGCGCGTTACTTTACACAGCCTGAAAACACATCTAACAGAAGTAAAAATCTACCTAGAGATGCGAGTACTATCTTTTATTTTACTTTTTCATTTTCTTGTTTCCTTATACTCTCTCTCTCTCTCTCTTTTTTTCTTTTTTTCTTTTCGAAAAGACATATACATATGTTCGTTTTTTTTTTTCATTTTGTAGTTGTTACTTTCTGAAACATCGCGTTTTAATTCGTTGAAATATTCTATTATTTACTATCCTTTAATTAAAGAGATAAAAAAGATATGTGTTTGTCTTATCTTATCTTTTAGAATATTAATATCTTTTTTTAGAATCTCTATTATTTTTTGCCATACAAAATAAAACGAGCTTTGTTAGTAGGAGATAGGAAATAAAATTCTTAGTTAATTGGGTACATCTTTCTTTCTCGTTACTTTTATGTTATTTGATATCATTGTTAAGAAGTTCCAATGGATCGAAATTAGAGAGAGAGAGAGAGAGAGAGAGAGAGAGAGAGAGAGAGAGAGAGAAAGAGAGTTAATTGAAAATGAGTTCTGCTAATAATATCTCTTTCGTAAAATTATCAGTGGGTGTGACCACTTACCTGACACTCGTAGGTCCCAT
>NW_014569648.1:75772-197062 GCF_001313835.1 Polistes canadensis
TTCTACGCGTAGACAAAAGAGTGTACTTTAATTTAATATAAGTTTCATTAAAATCTATATACTTTTAGTATAAAAAATATTTACCAAAAGTTTTCAAAGAAATTGCAAAGATGCACAATTTACAGCATTGCAATTTCTTTTTCCTACGTGTAAAATATCTTATCGAGTTATAAATTGATTTGCAAAGGTTTAGGGGGGGGAGGGGTTACGTATGGCTGTGTGTGTCTGTGCCTGAGAATGTATTTTTTTCAATGTTGTTTAAATAGTAATTTGATATTCTATAGAATATCAAAGTGTTATGTTCAATACTTAGGAAAAACTGTATGAATTCTTCTGTTTCCGACTTCATCGGAATGCTCTTTGCATTGATGAGAATGCCGAGGAATTACTAGCAATGGCGGATTTCCGGCTATGACGGTAACATATACATATATATATATATGTTAGATCGTCTTAAAGATGTAAACAAGTTTTTGAAAAGATTTATCCTAATCTCCGATATTGTTTACGATCTTGAATTTTCCTTCCATATTCACTAAGGTAAATTAATTTATCAGTTTAATTAAATCCAACGCTCGGAAACGCATGTGTTATACGATAGTCATTTTATTCGATTTGAAATAAGTAATTTATTAATATCATTTATTATCGTAATAGGTCTACTTCAATGAATTTTTCTTCCTATTGTCTCCTTTTTGTGATGTAATTTACGGTAAACTGAAAGATTACGAATACCTTTGTGTTAAAGCATATCCCGTTAATTATACATGAAGGACGAATAATCGCAAATAGAATTTTCGAGTGTATACGCGATACACAACGTTGAATCCCCCAAAGTGCTTTAAGGAATTTGCAAGACGAAAGGGAGCGAAAGCCCGAAAACCACGAATATATACACAGAGAGAAGGAGGTACACGTATCTAAACTCGTCTATCGTCGATTTCATATCCTATGTACATTCATTTCGTCGAAACGAACTTGTAAGACAATTTTGAAGAAAAGACTACGACGATATCCGCACGAACGGGAAAATTGTGATAGTCGGAAATGTAATCCGGGTCTCTAAGGAATGTCAGAGATTCACCTTCTTTTCTCTTTTCCCTTTTATATACAACTTCCCTTCTTTTTCTTTCAACCCCCTCCCCCACTCCCCACTCCTCTTCTTCTTCTTTATCCTTTTCCTTCTAATTTCTCTCTTTCTTCTTGCTCATGACTGTTTCTTCCTTCTTGTTTCTTCTCCCCAACCGTTTTAAGATTATTGCGGAAAGAGAATGCATAAAACATAAGGCATAAACCGACGAAAACCAATCACGGTCGTCGCGTTTCGACGTCGTTTTCTTGACATAAAGCATGCGAAGGGCTGAATTCTCGGATTACGCATAATAATACGTATTTGTATGGCGCTTATCATGATATCTAGTTACCTATATCATTTTCCAAATATCGATCTCGTACCGAAATACACACACACACACACACACATATAGAGGAATATAAAATACTTTTGATATATTACATGTATCTGTATTTATACGATAGACGTTTTACTTTACAGCCTCTTCGTTTATCGACGGTTTAGAACATAGACGTTTCTCCGATACGATCGAACTGTTTATGGTGTTAAACTTTTACTCGAGTAACGAACAGAATTATCGATCTATCCCTTTCCTCCTTCCTATTTCCTTCTCCTTCTTTACCTTTTTTTTTTCTTTTCCTTCCCTTCTCTTATAAAATCTATCCGTCTGGTCTCGAATAAATCGGATTCTGGTCCAAATTATGAAGGAAGATTTTGAACGGGAAGACAACTTAATCCACTCGACGAAGGCCGCTGGTGGTGCCCATTGAAAACTCCCAGGTCAAGCATCAACTTGCCCGTACTTTTCAATAGATTTCCCATTCCTTCCGAAGAATCTTCTTTCGTGTTCTCCAAAAGGACTTCTTCCTTACTCTCGTTTGAAGTTTTTTTACGATAGACTGAGTTTAACCGGAAACGTTCGACGTGTTTTTCCTTGACTTAAAACTTCTTATCCTCTTTCCCTTTTTCTCTTTCCTCAGTCCGTCCTCCCCGCCATCATTTCCCTTTTCCCTTCTCCCTATCATTTCTAGACCAGTACTGGTTTCCATCTTTTGGTGACGTTTGTTCTGCCAACTCTCGTTGATGTCAATGAATGTTCAAGATGAAAGCTCGCCCGTAAAATAAATTCTTGTCAACTTCAATAAGTCTTTCCTTTTTCCTTTGGAATCGAACAGATCGATATTCTACGCTCGGTAGGTACCCTTCTATGCTACTTGCTTTTTATAAGTGGATAACTTTGAGAAAAAAAAAAAAAAAGAAAAAGATAGTTGAAACTTTGATATCGCGTTCGATTTATGACGAATTATTTTCCCTTCTGATAAATGTTTCTAATTTATTCGTGACGCGTCTATCGTTTTATTTAATTTTATCCTTTAATGAATGTGTACTCGTGAAACATCATAAACTAACACAAAGAGTTTTTTTTTACTTGGATTATTAATTTACAAATTTCATTTTGATAATGATCTAATATTGATGACGATATCGTAATTGGACGCAGGTATGTAATAGTTCCAAGTGTTTATCATGCACACGTGTACATACATGTATACATACGAACATGAACATGCATACGCATAACATTGATTTTATCGGGATAGAATAGAATTACGTGAACATTTACATATATCCATATGTAAATCACATTTAGTTAAAGAAAACCAAACGTTATAATGAATTAAGTTTTCAATCTACTTTTTTTGAATAAAAAGGAATTACTCTCTCTCTACATTTAAATGTGGTCTGAAAAATCATACGACCGTGTTACGAAGATTTTACATTGTAGATTTTAAGATCATTATACCTACATGTACTGATAATTAAAATAATGGACTAGCAATAAGTGAAAAAGTTTTAAAAAATTTATTTTTATGATTTATTTAATAATATTAGTAAATTAAATATGATATAAATTTTAAAATTATTAATTCTTTTTCAATTTTTGAACACAGTTCAATTACCGGTACATGCATATATGTAGCATAATATTTCGTTACGGTCGAATGTATCAATGGAAGAGGAGAATTAACTAGAACGGAACGAAAATAATTAGCCGCTGGACACATAAAGTGTATATAATTAAAAAACCGAGAGAAACTTTTTGATACAACGTAAGTAATAACGATATATATATATTTTTTATACTTATTATAATTATATTGAAGAGTGTTTGGTTCGCATCGAAGATGAAAAACAAAAAAAGATACCAACAAATTGTAAATTCAATTGACTTATAACAAGTTTGCTTTTCAATTTTTTTTTTAATATAAATATAAATCTTTTCATTGTAACAGTTATACGCTACTTCTATACTATATTCGTATAATAGAAGAATCATATTTCTTATTGGGTGAATTAAGTTAATACTATTATCATAGAAAAAAAGATACTGATTAGTACAAAAACTATTGAAAAATATATAAATATTATTTTGAAGTATTCTACTTGAAACGATTAAATAAAGAAAATACTTTCGACTCGATGGAAAAAAATAACAGCGAAAAGATCGATAAAAAAAAAAAATCATAAAATAATTGGAAAAAAAGAGCAACGGCTCTTGCAAGGTGTTCTTTATACTTCTCTCTCTCTCTCTCTCTCTCTTTCCTTCTCTTTTTTTTATTTTCTACCTTCCTTGTGGTCGCGCGCGAAAATATTTACAGTGTCAGATTAAAATGGGCGGTCGGGTGTAACGCAAACGTCACGCACAAACGGAGTTGAGCGGACCTCCTTTGCTTATCTTGGCAGCGCACTCGAGTTTCGCCGGAATCAAGATCCACCTTGAATAACGTTCAACGAGGACGGAACATAAACAAAGTGAACGCGAGAGAGAGCGAGAGTGAAACAGAAAGAGAGAGAGAGAGAGATCGATTGTTAGAATGGAATTCTCGTTGGTGGTTGCGTTTGCGAACGTAAATTCCAAATTTCGTAGCTCTATTCGAACATAGTTAGAAAGAGAAATAGGAAGAGAAAGGGATTAGAGAGAGATGGGAGAGAGAGGGTGAGAGGGGAGAGTGAGAAAATCGACTATGTTGTTGTTGCTGCGAAATGCTATCGAAACACGCGAGATCTCAACGTTGGTTAGTCGTTAATCAAGCCTTTTGCGATCGTTAACGCGTTAATGGAGTTACGCGAAGGGTGTTCGGAGAAAACCGAGCAACGCGTAGACCTTCGGGATGGCACACTAGTGTGTCACTAGCTTCTCTATAAACATGGCAATAAAATTAACGCTCGTAAAGGGATTAGGACACGTTCCTCTATAGGTAGAGGTAAAGAGAAGGTGAAGGAGGAGAAGGAGGAGGAGTAGGTGGTGGTGGATAACGGGAGAGACGGAAGCGAAGCCTCACAATGGCTCGGCACGCACGGACAATGGACCACTTGGATAACCCAAATCTGTCGGCCGATTCGCATCGCTCGTTGCAGGATGTTGCTGGTACTCTGCTGCTGCTGCTGCTGTTGTTGTTGTTGTTGTTGCTGCTACTCTGTTGCTGCTGCTGTTGTTGTTGTTGTTGCTGCTGCTGCTGCTACTGCTACTGCTGCTGGTGCTGGTGTTGCTCGATTCGTTGCCAAGAAAGTCGGAACGTTCGGGCCGTGAAACTACAAGAAGATTCGAGACTCTCTAGGGATCTGGAAAGAGGGCTGCGTCTGCCTTTTCCTCTCTTCTACTTTGGAATAAGAAAAGACGTGTTTCTCGGCTCATTCCTCCTCCTCCTTCCACATACTTTTTTTTTCTTTTTTTTTCTTTCTCGTTTCTTCTTTTTGATATCAAGTGTAGTAGGTACCAGCGTAACTAGCTATGTGTACATACACGTGTATGCTCTTATATATATTATATTATTTAGGTAGAGGCAATTGGTAGTATAGCAGTCCGGGTTAGTAACGTTGGAAAAGTAAACTTTTTCCTTGACTTTTTTGTTTACTCTTCTTTTTAACTTTTTCTTTCCTTTTTTTGTTGTTGTTGCTGTTGTTTCTCTTATCGTATTTGATACAGTCTAATGCGTTTGCGTAATCGTTGTTTAAATTATAAAAGAAAAGTATTACGATAGGGTAGGATTATAAGTTGAGAGGAAATCTTTCGTATAACATAGAGATGAAATCAATGTTATTTTCAATGATATAACTACACGAAATAACTTCCTTACCTCGGCATCCGAGACGGTTCTGTCTGCCAAATTGCGAACTTTGCAGTGCAAGAAAGCCGTGCCACCCAATTGTACTGTGACGTTCGATACGGTGTTGTTGTCGTTCGCATCGTTGATTTTTTGTAGTTCATCTAAATTGTTCAACCACAGTGCTCGCCAGTCTGACGGTATGTTGTAAGGTATACGCCGATCTGAAATGAAAAGACCTGATGGTGGAATAACATTAATATCTTTTTTCAAAGTAGTCCTGTGTGTAAACGTTACAAAAAAAAAAAAGAAAAAATAGAATAGAAAATATAATAAAAGGATTGATTCAAATAAAATATGATTTTAATATACGCGTGTAAGATGTTACGAGATATCGTATCGGTAACGATATATTCGAAGTAGATGGTGTATCGCTTCAAATTTTAACCTTTTCTTTCTCAATTTTTCTTTTGTTATAGTGACAACGTAGCCTGGTATGAATATACTCTAGCTAAAGAAAAAGTGCGACGATTTGTAACGGGATGTGCATATTCGTTTGAGTGTTACGTAAGACGAGACTCGTGAAATACACCGATCGGAAATAAAAGAACGGGTTGTTCGATTCATTGCATTGCAAAAAAACAAGGATACCGGTGTCACAATGAAATACAAATAAAAATAAAAGTAATCGTTTATATCCTTGAAAAAAGATAAAAAAAAGGAATCCAATTTTTGCAATGAACGAAATTATCGATGATAGTTCTTTGATCTTTTTGTTTCTATTTTATTTGTTAAAGTAGCAATAAAACTGATTATAAATTTGGAAAAACGTAGTAGTATGATTCAAAAATAGGAAGAAACCTATATATATCCGTTACTTTTATAAATCTTTACTTTTGAAAAACGGAATCCTTATCGTGGAAGTGATTCCTCGCATTGCGAACAAAATGTGATTCTATCACTAGGAAAGCTACCTCTACACACATACGTGCAGTTACGTTTGTATCTACATACAGGGTGTCCCAAACTTAGATGATCAAATTGCGAGAGTTTAATTTAGGTGCATGTAAAAAAAGAGGATAAAAATGTTCTACAAAGTTTGTCAGAAAACACTTTGTTACAGAGTTACAAACAAATTGTGTATACGCGAAATGTGTAACTACGTATTTTCCATTAGAACATACGAACCGATGTCGAGTAGTAATTCGTTTGAAAAACATCGGAGATTAATTTTCATTTGTCTGCCGTTTATTTTTTTCATATCCATGATGTTGGCACGAAGATAATTAGAAAGATAATAGAAATTGTCCAGAATTGAAAAAGGGTTACGATTTTAGGATTTCAAAAATGTATAGTCTCATTTAAAATGACGACAATGATCTTCCAATCTGTTACGCGTCTACATGAGGGACAAAATTTTCCTAATAATGCAATTAATTCATTCGATCGCAAACTACTTGCAATTGAAACTATTTATCCTATCACTAAAATTGTAGAAATAATTCAGGTGGTCGATCTTAACTGACTCACCCTGTATATAACAAACATACCTATATACACAACCAATATAGGTGATATAAATTTTTGAGGAATGCAACGTATCCTGTGGCATCGGCTAGGTGATTTAGGATGTTTGCTTTCGACGCCGAATTACTATTCGAGGAAACTCAGGGAGTAGGTTCGCGTTGGAGAAACGTCTCTCTCTCTCTCTCTCTCTCTCTTTAGTTCTGACCTCATTTAAATAATCCATAGATACGTAACCGTAGTACATGTCTATTAAGCTCGTTTTCAAAAGGGTTATGATGGGAACGATAAATTATATAATTTTATTTTTCTATATTATTTGTCCTTTTTTCTTTTGTTTCAATTTTACTTTTCTTTTCCATCCATTATATATTATCGTTAATAAATCAGAACATTTTTAAGGTATACACTGTTTGAACTCGTGAAGTATCTAAAAACGAATGAACCATTAACGAACATAACACGGATGTGTAGTAACATCGGTGACGATGATTCCAACATGTCACGAGTCTCAAGCGCGTATCATGTACACGTATACGCACGTGTATTTGTATGTGCGTGTATGAATGTGTATATGTTTCGCGCGAACACGATTCGGTCGGACACGAAATGTTCCAACTTCCGTTTCTCGACACATTTTACAAGGACGTAACAACGATGAAATGAGAATTTTCACGAGTTCAATGAAACTGACTAAATGGAATCGATTGTATGTAAATATCTACTTGTGATACATATTATATGTATTACATAGTTTTCGAAGAATCTATGCCTTTCTCTTCATCCCTCTCACCCACTCCTCTCTCTCTCTCTCTCTCTCTTTCTCTTTCCCTCTCTCGAATATCTCGTACCCAGATAAGTAAGTTAACCATGTAACGTAAATCTTAATGAAATCTCGTAAATTCGTAGAAGTTTCGTTTCGCATGAATGGTCGAATTTGATCGAATTGGATTCTGGTAGCGTAGGATAGATAGATAGATAGAAAGATAGGTAATTGGCGTACGTCGCGTTTCTCGTCACGGCACGTTGCCACGTCGATTTAACATAACCGTCTGGATCGATAAATCTTCGAAACGTTTGACGCGTCTCCTCTCTGTTCGATAGAAAATCGCGTGCTGGTAGAAACAAGTGAACGAGAAAGAGAAAAAGGTAGGAGTAAAATGAAAGAAAGAAAGAAAGAAAGAAATAAAGGAAAAAGAAAGATCGGCCTCTAATGCATTCGACGATGTACGCGGAATAAAATCCGCACGGATCTATAGTTAGAGTTGGAAAGGGATGAATGTTCGTAAGGGGTGGAGTTGGGGTGAGGTGGAGTTTAGTAGGTGGAAGTCTTGACGCAGTTTGTGTGCATCGATTCAACGCAGAAATTTCTTCGTGTAGCAGCAACTAGGCGACGGGTGGCACGTCTTTCTTTATTTCTCACGCTTTGCAAGCCCTTTTTTAACTCGTTCACAATCGGCAACGGCCATCTCGGAGTTCGTTGCTTCGCTTGCTTCGCTTGCTTGCTTGCTTGCTTGCGTGCGTCTCGTCTTGAATTCGATTGCCACTGGAAAACTTTTCGCACTGGTAGGGTGCACTTCAAGGCGTTTGTTTGCGAATAAATAGACCAATGAATCGGGTTTCACCGTGCTCTGTAACGAGATCTGAATGCGTTCCATTTGAATTGCTTTACTCTGTTTTTTTTCTCTTCTCTCTCTCTCTCTCTTTCTTTCTCTCTTTTTCTTTCTATCAGTCTATCTCTCTTTTGGTTTTTAATTTCCTTTTCTCCTTATTATTTTTTTTTTATCTTCTCTTTCAAAAGGGAACGGAAATTTCATGGCTTCTTCTATTACGTACTCATGTTAAATAATGACATAGCAATGAGCTAAGGATATTCGATGGATTAACGAAGGATAAAGAAAGAGAAAGAGAGAGAGAGAGAGAGAGAGAGAGAGAGAGAGAGAGAGAGAAAGAGAAAGGATGAAAACAAAGAGGATTATAATCGTGCGGAAAGAGAGGAAGAAAGAGAGAGAGAGAGAGAGAGAGCAAGCAAGATTGCGATATATTGCACGCGACCGCTTGAGAACCGACTAATCGATTTTTGTTTTTTCATCTAGTTTACTTTCCTCCCTTCTCTTTGGTTCGATATGAGCTGCAAGGGATATGTACTCGGTATAATCAGGACGTTGTTTTTAGAGGGAGCGGGCAACGATTAAATATACTTGGGGTGGGTAATTGAAGGTATATTCGAGGATAAAATTGTAATACGAGGAGGATTAAGAAAGAGTGTTGAGAGTATTAAATTGTACGTGGCCACGAAGTAGACGATTAAAAGTGTAAATAGTCGTACCCAAGTTTCAATGGTATTAGAAGATTTTAATGAGGACTAAAGTCCTTGTACTCGTCTCGTAGTCATACAGTCGTTGTCGTAGTCGTTGTCGTTGTCGTCCTCGTCCTCGAGGAGGACTTGGAGAGAAAATTGCTTGGGATCAAAGGTCTGCCTGGATAACCACGCTGATGAAACAATGGGAATCAAATCGCTGCGGGCGCTTTTGATATTACACGTTCAAACACGGTCCTAGACGCGAAGCTTTCTACAGTTTGGAATACCGACCGATCATACCGACAATCCGGGCTAATGTACGCTTCGTGCTGTCTATCAGCTTTATATCTTACCTTATACACAGATTAGATTGTTACTTTTATCTTATCGCGCTTATGTAACCTTTAACACGAAACCTAAGAAGATAATATTCGTTAGATTCTAACACGCGATCTGTATGAGTGAATTTGTAATTTACCGAATATTTCTTAATTATCGTTTGATAATTTTTGTGTGTGTGTGTTTACCAATGTTTATCGTATATTTAAAAATCGCGTAGCAATAAAGGAAAAATGATTATGTTAATCACCGTTCCCTATTTTAATAAATAGGTATCGTAGGGAATTTGGACATTAAAAAGAACTAGAACTTTGTTTTGATTAATTGGACGTTTCGTCCCTTTATTGGGACTACTTTTTTTTTTCTTTATCTGCAGCTAGTTAATATTTTTCTATATATATTTTTAACGAGATAATCAAAAATATGTCCAATTATTGTCATCGAATTTCTTTATACAAGATCTTATCCTTATTATCGTATGAATTATATTTTGTTCAGATTTTCCCCGTTACAAAAGCGAATTACTCGAAACGAATATTTATGAACATCTACAGAAAAGACGAGTTAACGTTTTTGGCGAGAGCTATTTTACTGGCCGACCTAGATCGCCTTGCCGTGCTACAGATGCGACGACATGAAATATCATTAATTCCGCGGCTGTTGGAAATACGAAGGAAGAGAGAGAGAGAGAGAGAGAGAGAGAGAGAGAGAGAGAAAAAAAAAAAAGTCTCCTCCTCTTTTCTTTAAATCTTTCTTTTTCTCGAGTCGGTAGCAATGTACTACCCAACGGTGAAATCAGAATTCTGGCGAATCTTAAATTTCTCTCGGTGTAGAAAATATAATATTTAAGAATGTATGCGAAAATACGAACGGACAGGAGGAACTTGAAGTTGCAAGGACGAGGGTAGATAACTAGATAGAGATAGGAAGAGAGGGATATAGAAAAGAGCGAGTGAGTGAGAGAGAGAGAGAGTAAGGGAGAGGGAGAGAAGGGCAGAAAGAGCCGTATGCATGGTAGAACCAAAATGTTACCGTACACTGTGGCATTACGTCTGCCTATCTGCTACGACCGCCTTAAACGTGTCGTTCGGTGCCACCACCTGCATACATACATGTAGTTTGCATAGGAATAGGATCTGCCATTCCACGCGTGGTCTTTGCTTCGTAAAGAAGCACACTCTATGTAGATGACTATCCTCTATATCCACTTGGTTGTATCCAAAATTCGACAAGGTATTTTCTCGGTAGCCCCTTACCTTTCACTTTGAACGCGATAGTTCTACTCCCAAATGCACATTCCCTATCTTCATCTTTATCGCCTATTTCTATCTATATTTTTATCTTTATTTCTCTAGTTTTTCATTTTCTCCTCAAAGTTACCAAATTTTATCGAATTTCGTTAAAATATACGAAAAGCCTGGGTACGCAGAAAATTTCGGTAGAACGAACGAACGAACGAACGAACGAACGTTGGTGCCACACGTGAAATAGTCTAGAATAATCGTTAACCCTTTATGTGCTATTTTGCATTTCGTGTATTTTTCAGGACCTCTCGAAAGAACGTTCAGACGTCCGTCCAAGTTTTCCAACATCGTACTTTATCTCGAATTTTAAAAGAGAACGAGGGTGTTACCTTCTTTATGGAATAGTAATACATCGTACCATGAACGTTCTTTTATTTTACGGGGGTGGTGATAAGTAAGAATGCCGAATTCTGTTCTTATACAGACGAAGATTTCATTTTATAATATTAAAGACGATTTCGTGATATTTTCTCTCTCTCTCTCTCTCTCTCTCTCTCTCTTTATTTTTTATTTTCTCTTTTCCTTTTTAAGTCTTTCCCATTGGGGAATAACGCGTTTTTCTAATGAACATGAAAAGTAAGACGAGAAACGGGTCAGTGTTATAGTATCTACTTTTTTTTTCCTTTGAGAAATAAAGGATTCTTAAAATGCATTTTCTTCTCTCTTTCCTCTCTCTCTTTCTCTTTCGTCGTAAGACGCATACACGCGTTATTACGTCTTCGCGGAAGATAGAAAAAGAACGATAAGAAAAAGAAAAAGAAGAAGAAGAAACAGAATGACGTAGGTGAAATTTTTTCGCTTATGTTAGATCTTAAAACTTTGTCGTTCGAGTGCATGATGAGAAATGACGAAAAAGTGGTCTTCTTCAATCATTTTCAAACTTCATTATACTATTACAAAATCCTATGAGCTAAAAATGAATGAAACATTGATTTTTCAATGAATGATTTTCTTAATAACCAACGTTAATACATAAAGTATCGTACGATAAAGAAAGATAGCAATGATAATGTTAATAATATGACAAAGGGAACGTTCTAGAATAGACAATTAATTATTATAATTATCAGGATTAAATAGTCAACAAGATAAAGAGGTCTTAGGTATTTAAATCACGCTAATCATTTGTAAAATCTTCTTTTTTTTTTTAATTCTCTCTTATCGCTATCTAATTCTCATCCGAGACTTTCTTCCGTTTATATTAATAGATTTTACCAATTATAATCATCTACTTACAGACAATCGTTCGTACTTATATAACTTTAATCGGCATTAATGTACAATAGTTATTTAGCTTAAAGAGAAAGAGCTTTTAATGCCTTAAGTCAATATCAAGTTGAGCTTTTATCTTTGCCCGTTGAATAAACGAGACAGTACGGAGAGTGTCTTAATTAGGAAGTTGGTGGAAGCGATAACGAGTGCTCATAACTCTGAGTAGTATGACGACGATGACGACGACAACGACGAAGAGGAGGACGAGAAGAAGAAGAAGAAGGAGGAGGAGGAGGAGGAAGAGTACGAGAAAGAGGAGGAGAAATAAGAGGAAGAGGAGGAGGAGGACAAGGAGGAGGACAAGGAGGAGGACAAGGAGGAGGACGAGGCACTCCACTGTAATTGCAGTCGTGCGAAATATGAGCAGCGCGTATAATGAATATGCGCTAACGTGCGTGCTCCATTATTTTTTATAGCGTATCGTACAATGAACGACGAACGAGGGAGTAACTAAAAGCTCCTGCGGCGTTTTACCGCAGGCGGAATTAATCGTTCGCCGGCACGTTCGAATAACTATAATTATTATCGTGTCCTCGTATTATAACGAGGTGGCAACATTGTGGTGACGGACCAACGAGATTACCTTCTCTACGATGACTCACGAATTTCTATTGAAAATCGACAGTCTATCCATTAATACATACAACGAATCACGGGGGTATTTGTAATTGTTCCCCTCCCCCTCCCCTCCCCCTCTCCCCATTGTTAATTTGAAATAATTAATATTTGCTTGTAATGCAAACATTCGAAATTTTTATATACACGGAAATGTATTTTAGAATTATTCTAATCTTAAATTGAGTTATTGTTTTTTTTTAATTAGAATATTATCTTTTCTTTCTTTTTTTTTTTTTTTACAGAAATATTATTTTAATTAAATGTGATCAGAGAAATTGGTCTTACAAGAGTATTTGCGTCCTTGTAAGATATAGTAAAAATACATCGATTAATTTTGTAAGTAGAATTATATTTGATTGGTTCTCCTTTGCATTTTATAATATTATTAAGTCGACTGAACATATCTCGTGAGACCCCAACTTTATTATCAGTAATGTCAAATTTCTTCTTCTATTTAAAATAAAATTTCTATCAATTAAAAATTTTAATAATCTTATAAATATTTCCGTGTATATAAGGATTTAGAAATAATATATTACAAGAAAATATTTATTGCTTTAAATTGACAGTAGGGATACGAATGTTTCTTTAACTCACCTATCTATCTATCCATCCATCTATCTATTTATCAATCTATCTATCTATACATCTTTTTATCCTTCTATCTTTTTATCGAACAAACCTACCAACGAATCAATGAAAGTTTCAAGCGTTTTGTCAATCCGCACCTCTACGACTCGTTTCGCGTTCCGATTAACTCGATTTCAAAATTCGAATACGAATCGAGGGAGTTTTTCGATTCTCATCGGAAATGCAGGCAGGATACCAATATAACGATCGTTAGCACTTTCATCCTTCGTCCTATTTTCTCAAAGCATAGTTGATACAACGTTCGTGTGTATGCGTGTATAGCACTACATGTACATATACGTATGCACCATACGCAGAATAGATGTGTAGACATTCACGAAAATACATAAACCCAAGAAACGAAATATCGATTAGCATGGATGTTTCCTCTTTCATTTATGAAGCCGATCCATTGAGCAGCATTAAATGTTTCACGACTATTTTACCTTCAATTAGGTTTCATTTAAACTATCGTTATATCTTCTTCCCCCCCCCCCCACCCCAACTAATTTTAAGCTTAATCTTTATTAAAATAATCCGATTAAAATTTCGATTAAATTACGTTGAATTTCTAAAAATGAAGAAGAACGGGTTAAGATAAAAATATTAACTTCGACCAGTATATAATTAATTTCTTCAACTAAAATGAACTTTTATGGATTGTAAACACGCTGTTATTCAAGTAAAATAGAAAGCAAAAAATAAAAGTAAAGAAAAGAAAAGAAAAGAATAGAGTGAAAAGAAAATTAGGTAGGAAAGACGAACACTCGTTCGGTTGTTTGAAATCGATCGATCGGTCGGTTGGTCGGTCGGTCGGTCGATAGATAGATCGATCGATCGATTTGAAAGCCTTCGAAAGCTTGTTTGAACGAAAGCGTTGATGTCCATTGAACGTCGGACGTTGCCGAGGACAAGGCTAATGGGTTGGCTCGTTCGGAAGCTAAAGGATACGTCCGATGCTAGCAAAGCGTCGTCTATTATGTGAGGACCAAAGCGATGTCTTCTGAGAAGAGAAAGAGGGACAACCTATTTAATCTTTTTCAAGTTTTTTCTTTTTTTTTTCTTTTTTTTTTTTTTTTTTTTTTCTTTTTTTTTTTCTTCTTCTAAATAGCTCTTCCTAGATCTTATGTTAGTTGGGGTTCTCTTATTTAAATTGTTAGATAATACATTCAAAACACATTAGAATATTAATACAAGTTAAGTTTTAACGAGGTAAAACGTGTTATATATATATATGTGTATATATACCTATATTAATGCAAAGTAACATTTTCACTAACAAACTAGTAAATATATGTATCTGCGAGTAAGAAAGAGAGAGAAAGAGAGAGAGAGAAGGAGATGGAAAATGCCGGAAAGGAAACCGTTAGTTTCCAAAAGGACGACTTGGTTGTTTCTCTCTCTCTTTCTCTCTCTTTCTATTTCTCATTCTTAGGTGAAATATGACCGTAGGTAGGAGCGCGTATCCTTCCGTCGTCGAAGTAGAGAGAAACGGATAAAGAGAGTAGAAAGGTAGAGTTGTGGAAAACTGGAAAGCGAAAAGGAAGAGCGAGGAAGGGAAAATAAGAGGAGGAGGGATGAGAGAAGGGAAAGCGCAGGGTGGGCCCGTGGCAAAAGAGGAACACTTGAGACTGAACTTTGTGAGCTTTTGAATGCGAGGCATAAGCTACCTGCCTTTTGTTTCTACGAGACAATGCGAAAGCTTATACAAGGAGACGAGAGGCCGAGGTACCACGGTGTAGCATGGAGAGTAAAGCAGAAAGAAGAGGGGCAGGGGGAGGGAAAGGAAGGGTAGTTCGAGGTGGTTAGAGGGTGAAGAAGTAGCAGGGTGTCTACCGTACTTTGCTTCGACTAGTTGGCCACGAGGCGTGCTCTTTCTTTCTCTTATTCTTGTATTCTTTTCTTACCACTTCAAGTATTCGCGATCTTACTACGGGCCACTTCTTAACGAAAAAGTATCGACTTTGCTTGGTTACCTGGCTTTAGGAAATTTTTTTTTTCGAGCACATCGCGAAGCATCTCAGCTCTTCTATGTAATACAATTCGTGTTATCTCTGTTGGTCGTCGTAGTTCTATGTGTATGCATGTATGTATTTATGTATATACGTATGTTATATCATCGTGTCATCCTATCGTTTCTCTTCAATTCGTCGGTTTAGATTTAAGGTCAGTAATATTGTATCCATTTCGGGTCTTGTTCTAAATCTGATAACACACAATTTGAAATGTCAATGTGGTTGTGTTATATTTAGAGACGTATGTGCATGTATAATATAGAAGGAGATTATTCATTTTGCACATTATTTCTTAATTATAAGAATATACAATTGTTATTGCAAAGCACTTGACTAGATGAATGGATTTCATTAAATGGCGAGTTCATGTCTGTACCTTTCGTCTATGTAATTAAATATCAAGAAGATTAACTATTACATTTTACTTACTCTCGTACGATGTTACGAATCCTAAACGCATATTTATACTCGATGAAATGCAGAAACGTCAACGAAGACGGAAGCACGTTAATACACATCTCGATAGTGAGCGAGTTGAATTGTACATAGAGAAACTCTGGTACACACGGAAGCATAGCACGCATTCTGTTTTAGGATGTTCCCGTTATATGCCCAAGCAAACGTACGAATCTACATATAACTATATACCGTATATATATATATATACATATATACAACGTATATACATCTATGGTAGTCCATTTAGAAACCTTAGGTCGACTGAAAGGTCCCTTTAGTAGGACAGACGCGTTTTACTATGCACACAATTTATATCACATATGTATAGAAGTATATATATATATATATATATATATAATATATATAATAAATTGCTAATACGTGTTCCAATGGCGCGTAGCAATTTCATAATAACGATATATAATAGTTAATAGTTTATCGCGATATTCGATGCGTATTGTCTTCTCGAACATACATTATGATAGGCGTATCATATAATGTCGCTTAGATCATCGTAAATCCTAGAATTAATTCAAACTCCCTTCCGAATCCAGGCGTAACGCGATTTACGCAAACGGATTTGAAATCAGGTTCGAGTATTGGATTGTCTCGTGTCATTGCATTACAATACATTACATTACGTTACGTTACGTTGCATTACGTTACGTTACGTTACATTACATTACATTACATTACATTACATTACATTACATTACATTACGTTACATTAAATCGCGCGTAGCTTCGTCGCTTTATCGAAGTGTTCAACGTTTACTTCGGAAACATGCCTATATTCTCGAGTAAGTACTCACGCTGTTAAATCGTTTTATAACGCACTAAAGAGAGACAGCTTAGATACATAGGTATGAACATAAAATCCGATGTATTCATACTAACCGATCTAACTCGCTCGAGGATATAGGAGAGCGTTAAAGTATAAACCATGCATAAAGTTTTTTAATAACCCTTTCGCTACTTTGTAGAATATATCGAATGCGTTCAGTTTCGTGGGAAATTGAAGGAATCTTATTTGGTGGTTGGCATCGAGTCGATAAACGATTTTTTATTACGATGGGAAATTGAACCTATCCTTTTTATTTAATATGCAATATATATATTGGATTATGAAATTGTTAATATCGTTCGTTCGCAATTTTGATTATCGGAGAACTGTGTATAAATTTGTAGAAACTACAAATGACCGATTAACAGACTCTAATTAAACAACCAGTGTCAAACGTCCGAGCAAGAGGAAGTTGTCGTAAGGAAGAGTGATAAATGTGTCGAGTGAAATGTTCACGACTTTATAACCCAGGATAAGGCTGTGGACGACATAGAAGGACCGTCGTCACAAGTAACCATCAAATCCTCTTTGCTAGGTAAAGCAGTAAATCCTCTTTAATAACGTGTACCTATCCACCTTTTGAATATCAAGGGAAACCTCGAACAACCGGTGCTAACGAGTACGACCTTGCGTTGTTTGTGTTCTCTAAACGTCTTGTCTAAATTCTAAACATCCTTTGGAACGGTCATATTTTCACGATCAGATCTTACTACTTGAGATTTATGTACATGTGTACAACAACACAGTTTGCTACAGACGTTACAAAGGAGCAGTCGTGTTAACTCGTTCGAGTAAGTAAACGTTTTGCTTTTTATTAATACTTTTTTATAATACTTTAAACAAATCCGAACATTGTAAACTCGTCAACAAATGTTCATTAAGTTTTATTTCTCTCTTAGAAAGAAAAAGTACGACTACTATTTTCAGACTGTATCTTTTTAACTCCCATTTTCCTCCAATTCTTTTTTTCTTCTTCTCTTTTTCTCAATTTTACATCTCCCACCCTCTCTCTCTCTCTCTCTCTCTTTTTTCCTCTGCATTCGATCGTCGAGCGGTTATCCTCGAATTTGCATAAACCCAAGAGGCACCCGCGAGAAAAATTCAAACGCACCCGCAATCGGGCTCCTCGCTTATCGTACCTTTTATTCAAACTACTCTACGTTCCGCTTCGTTTCGTTTCGTTTCGCTTCGCTCCGCTTCGTATTGTTTTTTTTTCTTTCTGTTTCTTTCTTTATATTTCGTTCATTGTTCTACTAACGAAATTTATTTTTTCTCTTTGAAATCGATTTTTCAGTTTACAAATCCGCACGATAGATGAATGTCTAAATTTCTGGCGGATGAAGCTTAAAACCATTCTGTATTTTTCTGAATGCCTTTTACCATCGCTGCAGAAAAATAACAAAAAGAAAAAAAAGATAATATAAAAAAAGAACACAAAAAACATATTTAAAAAAAAATATACAAAAAGAAGATAAAAAAAAAAAAAGCAGAAAAGAAAGAAATAGCGTACAATGGATTTTTGTGATTCGTGAAAGCCTCGTGTGGATTTTGAATCGCAAACGTTTCTTTTACATTTCTAGCGCACCTAGTTTTGTTTTGCGAATTTGTTTGCTCGGTCGTTAAAGGGTGTTTGAAATAACACGTATAGACAGACGTACCATGTACACATAACCACGTACATATATAGATATATATATATTATGTTTGTACTTTTAGTTGTTGACGACTTGCAAATGCGTAATGTCTCAATCGTGGTACGTGTTTGTGTGGTAAAAAATAAGAGTAATTTTATTTTATCATCGTAGTTTGTGCATACGAAATCGTAAACGTTTCGCTGAAAGCGCAGCAGTGTCGTTGTATGTTGTTTTATCTCGTCTCGTCTAGTCTCGTCTCGTTTCGTCGCAAAACACGACTATTTTAAACGAAAAATGCTTTACAGCGTAGCAAAACATTTTCCGTCGCGTGTTTCCGTAATAGCGTCTATTGTCCTTCGGAATCTATTATCGTTAATCTTAGGTTGAGAGTGAGTGAGAGAGAGAGAGAGAGAGAGAAAGCTGTGCTTTTGTAGATAGAGCTGTTCCATCTGTTCTTAAAAGGCGAGTTTAATTTCAGCTCGATACGTTTCGGTCTCCAAATTAATAAATTGCAAAGTGTTATAAGCTAATAGCGTAATTCTAGTTTTAATATTGCATTGTTTTTTGAAATATTAATGTTTTTTATGATCAAATAGTTTACTTTATTCATTTATATTTCTTAAGCGCGATTAGTTAACGCCGAAACGAGCAAATTTGTAAAGAATATTTAATTTCTTTCCCTCGTGCGAAGAGAATAAATAATAAATCATTTGTTTGTTTTTTTAATGTTTATTAAGAAATCATACTTTTTAATTTTTCGTTAACCGATTTATTAGTTTATTTAAACTTTTCTTCCTTTCTCTCTCTCTCTCTCTTCGTGTCGTGAAATTTTGAGTCAATATTCTCGTCAATTTAACAAGCTAATACGCATCAGGTAAATATATATTAAATGAAAGGAAGTCAACATACACGTTTAAAGATATGTTTTCTTTGATAATAATTTGCACATTTTCCTGTATTCAACGTTACCATTAATATGATGTTGTTTTAGTAGGATTTACTCTGCAGGTTATTCGTTAGAACTCAGGTGAAATTATTTTTTCTTATTATTTACGAAGTTGCGAGTAACAGTAAAGTAAAAATTACTCAGTCAGAAACATCTTGTATGCACCAACGTATAACCTACGGGAAGCTCACTCTTACGATTCTTTACTTTATGCTGAAAAAACTTTAAATTAGCGTTCTAGGTCAATGAGTAATGGAAGTTCAAAAGTAGAACATCGACCGTTGTGTTATCGTTTGGTAGAAGTAATATGTGTAGCGAGAAAAATAACGTTTACAACTGTCTGTTAATGTGCCAAGTGGAATGGTCAAATTCTAAGAATACAATCTTATGAATAGAACTTCATTTTTCTTTTAGTAGTGTTGCTAAAGCGAGGATTTAAAATAAATATAATGTGAAAGTTGGACGATGAAATATTACTGATAAAAACGTTACCTACTTACAGTTCTACCCGGGAGACTGACTAAAAGAATAATTTTCATTTAAATATCGTTTTATTTTTCTTTACATAAAAACAATACCAACGAAAAGATCAAGAAAATGTATCTTTCTTTAGATTCTTTTTAAATTTCATAATACATATTACTTAAGACTGAGCGTATTCCATTAAAGTAATTAATCTAATCTCAATTAGAATCTAGATGAGATCAATACATGAAGATATTATGTAATAGATGTATGCATGGATCTATATATATACATATTTGTTATATTTTAGGGTAGGCAAGTAATCGAATAGAATTACTCTCGGCTCATCTAGTACTCGAGTAGGAGCTGATGACAGGGTGTGACGCACAACCGTGTCTCTTGACAGGGCTTTCAGTTCTGAGGAAGTTCGATCATCATTATACTCACGGGAACGAAATCACGAGGGATAACGTGAGTTATCAGGTACGTAGGATGAAACTGTGCTGTGGATCGGATAAACGATGAAGCACCGCAATAAATCATAGTGCAATTTTTCAATATCCACGAGTATGACGGAGCCAGGTAGACCGAGCTTAAGGGGTCACGTTATACTTCTGCTAGCTTGGCAAAATGTCGGCGCCGTTTATCTTTCGGAAAAAGTGATGCTGTATAATGTATGCGCGTCACCTGACTTTTATTTTCGATTTTTTGTCTCTACTCTATTATAGTTCACAGTTTTTGAAAATAATAATATATATATATAACACACGACTACCGACGTTTATCGACAATGAAAATTAAATAAGAGCGTAGATCTCCTTACAATTGGTTTAAATGAAATTCGCGAGTTTACTGTGCCATGCGAATGAAGATAGTCAATTACGGCAGTCTCCTTAAATTTACTTTCCGTAAATTTCTAGATGGAAACTCTTACCTACGTACCTAAAGTTTGAGCAAAGAAGATGAAGTTGTTAATGAGATAGCTCTTCCGACTAATTATTCTTTTCATTTCGATGCACTTTAAACTTTTGCGTTTTATTGATTCTTCACCTTGTTTTTACATATATAATACTTAATGTATCGTACTATTCACGTTGGATAAATTGAAACTACATTGAATCTAATCAAATATACGATTGATGTTTATGGAACGAATCGAGTAAATGGAAAATAAATGTCTTCTTTTTTTTTTCCTCTCTCTCTCTTTTTCTCTCTGCTTCTTCTTTCTCATCGGTAGTTGACGCATTTTAAATGAGAAAGTGAGCTAGTAAAGAGGCGGGAAGTAGGTCTTTCAAGTAGATAGGTAACAATGACTATCACGCGACTGCAAAAAAGTTAAATTGCCAAGCACGAAGGCTGTCAGCCACGAACCCGATACAAACATTTTATCTGACTCTTCTTCTTCTTTTTTTTTTTTTTTTCATATAAGAGAGCTCTCTCTCGCGTGTTTTTCCCTATTCTTTATTCCTTATACTTTTCTTCTCTCATCTTGTCTTTTTCTCGAGACTGACAGAGAAACGTGGGTGCGCGTTTCATTCATCGAAAAATGTCTCGAGATATATATATATATATATATAAGTTGTGCGGGCCTTCAGAAAGAAATTGCCTTCCTTGGGGATGAAGTTTCTCTCTCTCTTTCTTTCTTACTATCTCCTTTTCTCTTTTACTTGTCTTACCTTCTACTTCCTACGAAATACACGTAAGGTTTATGATTATAACCATTGAGTATGAAGACTCTATCTTTGCTTGACCAGGTCGATGGCGAACCGTAAGCATCGACCTTCTCGTGACGTTATTAAGCTGACCAATATACGATCCTACCGCTTGCTATACACTTTATCCACATACACACACACACACACAAATCGTTATACGTGTATTGTATAGACTGTGGAAGTGGAAAAACGAAAGGCTGAAAAAGGGAGAACTAGATAGTAGATAGATGAAGGGAAAGGGAGAGTAAGAGAGGGAGAGAGGAGAAAGAGGAAGCAGAGAAAAACTCATAAGCTGGATTGGCAAACTTGTCAGTGAGCGGTCAATTGCACCTTGCCATCGAGCTAGCTATCTATCTATCTATCTATCTCTCTCTCTCTCTCTTTCTCTTTCACTTTCCTACTCTTTTCCCTTTTTCGAGTGACAGAATTGCGAGCGTTGGCCATTCTAGAAAATATCATATTTCCGAGTTAAACCTACTGTCATTTCTATTCTCTATATCATCGACTCTGCGTAATGATGTTGTCGAGATACAATAGGTATTTATTGTAAAATATGTATATCACGTGAAATATGATTTCAACAAATTTTCAAAAAAGTGTTAAATAAAAATGCGAAAATCGACGGGGGAAATAGGATATTAAGTGATACACTATATATGGAAAATATCGATCCTATATACTTGAAAATATCAACATCGTTTAATTCATTTTTCAATAAAAATACGTAAATTTGTATACGCCTATTAATATATTTTTCGTAAATCAATTTGTTTATTTGCAGATTTATTATTTATTTATATAGAGCGAATCGATAGTATCGAGATACAACTCGAAATCATAACAAAATCAATGAATTATTCAAAACGAATTGAATGAATTAAAAAAAAAAAAGAAGGGAGAAGAGAAAGATTAAAAAAAAAAAACAAAAATAAAAAAAAAAAAAAAAAAGAGGAAAACATTCGATCTCCGTCAGATAGTAATAAGATGATAGGTAGACTGTAGTTACTATACGTTTTAACGTGGTCGAGAATTAGGTAAAGCGAATTGTACACGCGTATGCAAGTACGTTAATGCGTCGTTAATCGACAGCTCTCAGTAGAAAGGAGCCTTTGTGCGTTTGCCATGGTTTGCATGAACCCAGAAGCTGTATTGCTACGGCGACGTTTCGTCAGCGACAAAAGGATCGAGTCATAGGGGATATTTCGTCCAAACTCTCGAGTGCTCGGCTGGGCTCTCTGAAACATGCTGTTGTTCTCTACTTTGCTTACGTGTAACCTGTATATATATATATATATATATATGTACGTATGTGTATTATATAAGCGTTTGCTAATACATACACGTGTATATGTGTATATATATATATATATATGTTCTTCCCCTTTCTCTTTACCTGTACACGTATATACAACATGATCTAGTTGAGTATCATTCCCAAACACACATACGTACACTATCATCTTTCAGCAATGATACATAAACGTCGTTTATATTATAGTACCTATCATATAAAATATAATTTTCATTTTCGAATTATATTCTCGTCAACTAATAGGATCTTCATACGAACATATTGCTTTACTAAATTTCGAAAATATATTATATTATATTATATCTCACGTTTCCAGGTCCTTTCTTTCTTTCGTTCGTTCGTTAATTTATCTAGTTAAAGTTTGATCAATAAAATAAAAAGCTATTTATGAATGCATCTTTAATAATACTCTTGTATAATTATTTTTGTTCTCCCATGATAACTATACTTTCTTTTTACCTGTCTTTGACAGTCAAAGTATATTACAAGTTTTGAACAACAATTTAATAACTTTTACAAACCGTGACATTAACTTATAAATTTTCTCTCTCTCTCTCTCTCTATCTCTCTCTTTCTCTTTCTACTTTATTTCAACATTATTTCTTTCTTTTATCTATATTGTAAGTTAGCGTGAAAATACTCTCACTACGATAACCGGAAATACATCCTCTTTAACGCTTCGTCTGCAGACTTTTGTCGAGAGAGTCACGACGACGTGCCTGCGATTAAAGGCACGTTCTCAGTCAGATGTTCGCGTCACGTTCGATAATTTCTTACCGAGAAAGAGAAGAATAAGAAGAAGAAGAAGAAGAAGATCGAGGAAAAGGGGTCGTAACAAAGGCTCGTCGACGTTTAATATCGCGCATCGTTTAAAATCCGGCACATTAATCTTCGGAAATTCGCGAAGATGGCAGAAGAGGCTAGCTCTCTCGTTGGTGGCTCTCAACGAAAGTACATTAGTAAGTACTTGATCCTCGTTGGTACTTTGTAGTCCGTCTTTGGCAAGAGAAAGAAGAAGAAGAAGAAGAAGAACTCCTTGATGCATTTCTTTTTATTGTTTTATTTCCTTTTTTTTTTCTTTCTATATATATATTTATCTAGAACCATAAATAAAGATCAAAGGAGGAATCATCATTCATTCTTTCACGCTTTATGAGAATACATATGTTGTGTCATTTTTCTATCACCTCGATGTAAATTTGATAAAAAAAAAACAGATTTTCTTGTAGTTTTTCTGTTTTCCTTTTTGTGTCTCGAAAACGATGTAATACAAATTTTTTAAAGACCCGTATATGTGTGTGTGTGTAATTTTGTACAAAATACGATGACATTTTCATCATCTTGTACATATATATATATATACTATTCTTCTCTCACCATTTTCCTACGGCCTTTGGCTCTTCCCTTTTGCAGACTACGAAATGGTAGATACGAAGGTGAATACATATATATATATATATATATATATATATATATATATACATATTCATCGCTTCCGTCCTATCTTGATCGTCTCCGTTGCATACAACGTATGATATTCTCCCATAAACGTAGGTAACACCCGATGCTTTCGTAACATTGCTATTCGATTTCAAATGTGGTATCTAGTCATCGTGAGATTTACCATAGAAATGTTCCATCTTTCTCAATTCACTTCCTACACAATTTATCTATGTCCTACCTAGTAGCTTTTTAACACCATTCATATACAGATAAGGGAAACATTTCATCGTTATTAATGATTACGAATTAGCAAGTTTATTCAAAGTCGTTAGACATAACTCCCAGAAGGCATCAGTCATCGTGATAAAAATCATCTTGCAAAAGGGACAACCAAGACGACGACGACGACAACTCAAAGTCTTAGAATTATTTTCACTTCTATAAAATAATAATAATAATAACGTTACCATATTGCGATATGTTGAATATAAAAAAGGAGAAATAAGAGAACAATAAAAAATAAAAAAATAAAAAAAAAAAAGATGCGAAACCTTATATAGTCGACGCGTGCGCTGGAAAAAGGGTCTTGGGACGTTTGTCCTTCGTACCTCACTTCGACCCTTGAAGGTGAAGAGCTCGATACTAGGAGAGGAGAGACCGATGCTTCTTTAAGGAGAGGAAAAATATTCATGCCCGTGGGGACGTATCTAGTGCGAAGAAACGAGAATCTCGCTTTATGTGCATCTTTCCTCCCAACTTCCTCCCAGCTTTCACCCTTTACCTCCTTCTCTTCCTTCATCTTCTTCTTCTTCTTCTTATTCTTCTTCTCGGTTCTCACAATTCCGTTTTACTTTCTATCTTCTTCTTTCAACAACCCCTTTAGCGATTTTCCTTTTTATCGTTCTAATCTCTCTTCCTTTCTTTCTCTTTCATTTTATTTTTTCTTAGATACATATACATACACACACACACACATCCACCAAAGGCTCTTGTTTCTTCATGCAAGAAGAGACGAAGAAGATGACGTCCCTGCTTTGACAGCTTTGCATAAATTACAAAAGGCTTGACAGAAACTACTCGAATTCTTCTTCTTCTTCTTCTTCTTCTTAGCTTGCTGAATAAGAATAAAAGAGAGAAATAGAAAAAGATAGCTGAAGTAATAAGAAAGAAGGAAGTTACGAATGATACGGTGATAGTTTCTCGTGAAAATAGTGAAGGAAAACGAGAAGGAAAAAGCAGAAGAAAGTGAGAGAAGACGTTATAAAAACGTAGAAAGAAAAAAACAAGAAAGAAAGAAAGAGAGAGAGAGAGAGAGAGAGAGAGTATGTGTGTGTGTGAATAGAAAAGGATGAAATGAAGAGAAAGAGTGAGGTCGGAATGAAGGAAGAACAAAAGGAAGCGAATTCGTAAAAAGATTTATCTTATTTGGTGCGCGTAACACCGATGAGAAACTAACTCTATTTTCTCGATAACTTTGTTACTTTCCTTTACGTGCAAAGCGCCTTTGTTTTCTATGAAAGTGTGCGCATTGTCAATAAACGAGAGTCGTCTTTTATTCGTATACACAGAAAAAGAGATAGAGAGAAAGAGAGAGAGAGAAAAGGGGAGAAAAATATCAAGGAAAAAAAAAAAATATCCTACGTCATTTCGCGATACTTTCGCGCTTATTTATCGTAGGTTTTCCTTTGAATCGGGGAAAATCCTATCGAAGGAATTTCAATATTAAATCAAAGGAAAGATCGATATTGTATGTATTTGCATATATATGCATATGTATTTATATTTTTATTTTTATTTTTATTTTTTTTATTTTTATTTTTATTTCTTATATAAATTTGTAATAAATATTACATTTACGTGATATAGACTCGAGAGAGAGAGAGAGAAAGAGAGAGATACGACGTGCTCGTCCTTGTAACATTTTACGTAATATTTTGTCAAAAGGTAGCATCCGTTGGGAATCGAAAACGTTTTTCTAAAGATTTCGATTTGACGTTTGGTATGTAGCACGTGGGGTAAAAGAAGTAGAAGAAGAAGAAGAAGAAGAAGAAGAAGAAGAAGAACTAGGGTGGCTATAATTTTGACCAACAGTCGAAGGAATTCGATCTAGGATATTATTTACCTTTGTCGAGCGACCTGGCCAGGAGAATTGTCGGCAGGATCAAGAAGACCATGTACCACGATAGCCGGTCCCGCATTCTTGCGAGGTTCCGAGTTCTCCTGGGAAAGGAAACATTGAATTTTCATTATTATCTTAAAATTCAGTCTCTATACTTTTTCTTCCTCTTTCTCTATTTTTATCTTTTTTATTTTCTTTTTTAATACAAAGAGAGAGAGAAAGAGAAAGAAAGGAAAACAGAATGATTTTGTAGTTGTGATAAATATAACAGATACATAAATGATTCATAAATATATATATATGTAGGATTGGGTTTAGTGTAGAGGTATTAATTAACTTACACCAAGGTCAATTATACTTAAAATAATATATTTAATATGGGATATTATAACTATGCTTCACAAAAGTTCTTAAGTAATGTGATACATTCCATCTAACAACTGTTTGTACAACTGATAACCGTTATCACACTCGCTCTCAATCAATTGCCTATATCAACTCTTTGTAACCACTTATTCCAACAATAACTCTTTATAACCATTGACCCATAACAACCGATTATCCCCCAATTTATACATTAGTCCTCCACCATGCACCCACTTCCTTTTTCGCATCTTCCAGAACATTCCCGATTGCCCGATCTTCTTCTTCCTTCCGGTTCGGGGATGTCCCAGAAGCCTTGGTGCGATAAACTCACACACGATACCCTATTCTCGGTCATTTCCTATTCCTACATATATATATGATTCATAAATAAGTATTACGATAAAGTGATGAATTTATTACAATACAAACGGCGCTTGTAAAATAATGAAACTATTATGTTTATCTGCGTATTTCTCGTTTCCTGCTATTTTTTACGACTCTTAATTCGATGAATTGTTTTGATATAGAAAATATTAAAAGAAAAGTATATACACGTATGATACGCGTAAAGAGAGATACATTCGTGTATATATATTAAATATATAATATATCTATGTATAGATCGCGAATCGTTTCGTTTCAGGCGATACTTTTAACGAGTTGGAATCGTTTCGCGAATGTTATAATGCATCTTGAATTTCTTTCGTTTAATAAACGTTCGATCTCGCTGTGCTCGCGACCAACAAAGCGTATGAAAAATTACGCTTGAGGGAAAAATGTTTTTTGACAAATATAAAAAAAAAAACAAAAAAAAAAAAAAAACAAAAAAAAGAAAACAAAGAATAACAAAAAAATAGGGAGGAAGGATATAATTTACGTGACATTTTCGCGACAAGCGGGACTTTTCAAAATGTAAAACAATTCAAAATGCTCGAATATCGTGTGTGAGTGAGAGAGAGAGAGAGAAAGAGGAATCGCATAAATCGTAACGCCAGACCCGTTTCGTGTCGGGAGATATTTCCTTGACGATCGAAACTCGCGGATATCACCGAACTTTCCGTCACAATGTTTGTTACATTAAGGAGCTCTCTCTCTCTCTCTCTCTCTCTCTCTCTGGGGTTAAATATTCTTCCGGAAAAACAAAAGAACTTTTATACGAATTCATGTCACAACGTTTTATCATGTTCTCTTTTTAAGTATCAGCGTATTGTTCGTGTATTTACATAGAGCGTGCTATTTTCATTTTTTATATTTTTCCACATAAAATAATTTTTGATTTTAAATAATATTGATTTGAAATAAAAATGCATTGATACGGCTATCGATGTGTAATTTAAAATCAATATTAATGTAATTTCATATTCTACCACTTTCATCCTAGCTATCCCCCTACTTCAAAATTTTGAAAAGCCCTTCCTGTCGCGTTGTGATATATCATTTTAAAGGTATTAAAAATTTGCGTATAACAATATTAAAAATATTGAATATCGTATATATTAACATGTTATTAATACGCGCATACTGAATGTTTTAGTAATGAATTTTGAAAAATTTGGAAATTATTCATTTTGTTAGGAATAAAAAATGACGAACATTCTCTTTCGTGTAAATGAATTGAGATTATCAATGAACAAATAGTATATAATTTTCTTTTGTTTTAACGAATATTAAAATGCATTTTAATATTTAATTAATTACTGCTTTATTAAAAGAATAATCAGTACACGTTTTATTTCTATTATTTTCATTTCTCCTTTATTGCGAGTTATTTTACTCACGTAAAGAGAACGGAAGAGTCAAATCAGGCATTGCTGTATGCACACCAGCGAATCGATGAATTCGTAACGATTAATTCGAGTCCAGTGATACAATATTTGTGATCGTTGTACAGTTGCGTAAAGCGTAATTATTTGTCAAACAACGTGTGCTGAATAATCACGTGTAGAGGGTTGGAAGGAGAGGGAGGAAGAAGGAAGGGGGATGTTAGAGGGATCTTTAAAGGCGTAACAGAAATGTTACGTTAGTTGTTTTTTAAATATCTGTTGCATACAACGCGTTAATTCAGTCTTTAAACGTTTCTGTTGTTAATTACGACATTTAGTTTTAAAAATTTCTCAACGGGGTGCGTAATTAAAATCAAGCATTGACGAGTATATACATTAAACGCATGGAAAATTCTCTTGTTATATATGTTACGAAGAAAATAAAAGCAAAACGAGGAAATATTACATTTTTATTCTATACAATAATTACGATTCATTGTTGAAAATGGTAATTGTTATTGAAAATTTTCATAATTATCACAAAAAATAATCAAATTATAAACAAGAAAGAATAAAAGTAAAAATAAAAAATACGTTTCATTATTAATATAAAATAAATATACCAGCACATGATATTTTCATTACTTTTTTTTTTCCAGAAATTTGGAGTTTTCATAGCAGATAGTAATAATTTTTTTTAATTTACAAGACGAGAGTATACAGGTCAATCGTACCGTAATGAAGTTTTCAATTGACGTGTATACACGTCGAACATAATTAACCGATTAACGGGGTTATGTATTAACGCGAAGAGAAATGTACAATTATTATAGGCGAAAAGTAACAAACGATAAATTGAACCTTCTTCTTTTTTCTTTATATTTCTCTTTATATAAATATTATATTTTTATTTTTTTTTTTTGTTTACATTGAAAAAGTAATGGCACAATCATAGTTTCTTTCACAAATGATCAATAAGATACCATTCTCTGTTATATTGTTCAGTTCATTATTAAAAGAATTTCGTTCTTTTATCGATACTCGAAAGAAACGAAGGAACAAACGAAGTTAAAGTACGAAAGCATCTCTAGTGAACCGATCCAATCGTAAAAATTAACGATTTTTCACATGAAAAAATGCAATGACGAACAAGTAGGAATGATTGTGGTCCGTGAAACGTTCCCTTGAGTGAAATCTTGTTTAATGGAATAATAGATCACTGGTCGGAGCTTAATGCAATGTCAATATTAGAGAATTGAAACAATCAACGGGACCGTCGACCGACCGCGCGTACACGAGGTGTGATTTTCATCGAATCTTTGTGTTCATTTCATTGCTGCGACGTTGAAACAACTCTTGGTTCGTTTGAATATTTTCCAAGGATTTTTTTTTTTCTTTCCTCTTTTTTTTTTTTTTTTGGAATGATTTATCAACTTTTCTATCATTCAGAAATTATTATATTTCAATAATTTTATTTTTTAAGGCAGTGTTAATTCACTTATTCGTTATAAGCTTCTCTATCTTAACAGTTATTCTTCCTCAAACTTTTTATCGTAGGTCGATTTTCCGTGTGAGAAAACACGCCNGTGTGATTTTCATCGAATCTTTGTGTTCATTTCATTGCTGCGACGTTGAAACAACTCTTGGTTCGTTTGAATATTTTCCAAGGATTTTTTTTTTTTTTTCCTCTTTTTTTTTTTTTTTTTTTGGAATGATTACCTAAATTATTTTTATTTTACTTCTTATACAAAAAAAGAGAAAGAGTTAGTATCTTCTCCATTTAAATTCTTCCTCGTTATAAGCTTCTCTATCTTAACAGTTATTCTTCCTCAAACTTTTTATCGTAGGTCGATTTTCCGTGTGAGAAAACACGCCACTCGAACTTTTTTCCGTATTATTATTTTCTCTCTCTCTCTCTCTCTCTCTCTCTCTCTTTATTTCTTTCTTTCTTTCTTTCTTTTTACCCATTGACAACGTTCGAAGAAAGAAATAAATCGTTGCTATATAAGCACGTCTGTTATTTTCTCACGGTGAAATATTTTTTACTTATAGTCGGCAAGTGGTACGTACCGTTTATCTAACGATTTTCAATCACTGTTTGGCAAACATTTGCATTTTACTTCTTTTATATTCTTGCCCTTTTCGCTAATGGAAGGCATTTGCAAATTTCGTTAGAAGAAATACCTTTGATACTTTCATCGTGCTAGTTTCAAACGTCATTTGTATTCTCGACGCTGTAGAGAAAAGGAAAACAAAAAATTAAAATTGAACGAGAAAGAAAAATGATGAACGTAAATGACGGAGAAAAATTGATTAATGATTTAATTTTTTTAACTTTGTCAATCAACAATTCTTATCGAGTTTCGCGGACAAATTTCAACGAACGTATGCGAACTCAAATTATCGCGGTTCATTTCATTTAAAATTTCTTATAATATAATTATTTTTCCTAGACGAGAAAAGAGATACCTTTTTTTTTTTTTTTTTTTAGATGAAAATTAAATCTATTTATTAAGAGTTCGCTCGTAACAGTAGGGACAGTAAGCGTGTCTATGTGTATTAATACATATACAACTACTACTACGTCATCGTTTGTCATGATTTCTTAGGGAGCGCGTCAAAAGTATAAAAAAAAAACCTGAACGAGGATGAGAATGATTAAGGTATGGTTGTCGGAGTTGAAAACTCGGACATTTTTCAATGTGCGCGCGCTTACACCACTCTCTTTTCTCTTTCTTTTTCTCTCTCTTCCTCTCTTTCTCTATTGCTGCTCGAGGTTGGCCGATATTCGAGCGTGCACTTTAAGAGTTTTTAATCAGCAAACTCGCCTATCTCTCTCTTTCTCTCTCTCTCTTTTTCCCTTTCTCCCTTTCTCTTTCCTTCTCTTCGGGAGAGTTTTTAATCGGTCCTTAAAAGTGGGTTTCTACTTAAGCGAACGAGTTCGAATATCAAGAGTACGGAAGCAGGATAAGAGCATCGGCTCTTTTTTGAATCCTTCTTTTTTCACTTTCTCTCTTTTTTTTTGTTTTTTTTTTTGCGTTTTTCGTTCCTTTTTCTTTTTTTGTGTTTTTTTTTTTTACTTTCCTTTTTACTTCGTTCTCTATCAAAAAAAAAAAAAGAATCGAACAATTAGAGTAATTCAATTAGTTGTTTCTCTCGTCTCTCGTCCAAAAATAAAATAATTAATAAATAGGTATCGTAGGGAATTTGGACATTCAAAATAACTAGAACTTCGTTTTGATTAAATTGGACGTTTCGTTCCTTTATTGAGACTTCTTCAGTAACTTAATCTCTAAAGTTTAGCGTTTTTTTTTTATTTAAGCAGACATACATTTTTTGTAATATTCAAAACACTATACATCTAAACTTCGTTATCTCTTGATCCGTTATATGATTCCCTACGATACCTATTTATTAATTAGAGTAATATTGCGACGATGGGATATAATAATAACCATAGAACAAATTTACACGCGCGTTGTTTACGATCTAATAACGATATTTTTCCCACGTTATATTTAAAAGGATAATATTAAAGGATAAAATAAAAAAAGAGTGATTTATCTTATTCGAATGTTTATCGAACGAACAATTGAACAATTGTTAACAAGTATGGTATGTTAAAGGGGTATGCGAAAGAAATCATTTGTTGTGGTGTATAATAATAATCGTCATAATGATCGTTATCATTGTCATCAAATCCTTCACTACTTCATATATATCGTTCTCTTATGTGTTCTTTTACTTGAAACTCGTATTGCAACTAGCGTGAGACTCGTGTATCTACATGCAAGTACGGCCGCGAGCGATAGCGCGCGTTAATTCACGAGACGACGAACCACGAAGGAGGATGGGACGAAACGAGATATTAAGCGCCATAATTGTGCCTTACGTGGGAGGATATAGCAGAGACGTGGATGAGAGAGATAGAGATAGACAGAGATAGGAAGAGAGGGTGTATCTAGGTTCGAGGATCGACGAGATGCTACAATGTCTCTGTGAGCTCGACAAGAAGCGACATGAGAGAGAGAGAGAGAGAGAGAGAGAGAGAGAGAAAGAGAAACGAGCAAGAAGGGTATACACCCTCTCGTGTATCCGCTCGCGCGAAGGATGTAGGGTGGATGCTCTAACGAAGAGATGGGAAAGAGGAACAGAAGTAATCTTATCCCGACTTTAATTCCAGCTCAGAATTGCCTCTAATTACCCTAATTCCGGAAAGCGTACGCGTCGAAGGAGCGGCTGGTTTTCATGAATTCAGGTGATCTTCGAGAGGGCTTCAAGATGATGATGATGATGATGATGATAAAGAAGAAGAAGAAGAAGAGAAAGAATCCGACTAAAGGGTGGTTGAGGATAAAAGGACGGATGCGAAATGTAACTTCAGGTTCAGATGGATAAAATAATGTTAAGGGAAAGAAGAAAGAGCCAATGAGACGATGACCGGAGTCAAATGGGAAAAGTAAAGAAAGAAGAGAAGAAAGAGGGGTTAAGCAGAGAAAGAAAATACGGAAGGAAATAGTGTTGAGGAAGGAATAATGCTCGAGGCAACTTGGAATGATTTTTCGACTAGCTCGCGGCATCGAATTTGATTTCGGAAGAAACGGTCCGGTAATCGTGACCATCGGGGTAAGGATGGATGGAAAGTGGAAGATGGGAGGGGGAGGGGAGAAGGGATTCAATAAAGACGAACAAACTTTTCTCGTCTAATGTAAGATGCCTTTACCCGAGGCTGTTTACTCGTTGGTAATCCTGATGATTCGACGATTCCTAATTATCACGAATGAACGACGATAATAAAATCGGCCGATGATGATATTTCCTCGTCAATTCGAATACGAAAATTATTTTTTTTCGTTTTCTTTTTCTTTAATATTTTGATTAGTTCAACATAATATATAGATAGATAGATATTTTGTAGTTTTGAATAATTAATGCGATAATTTTATTCAAAATAGTATATTAAATTCTAGTCGCGTATTCATTTTGTCGAGGATCAATAGATTTATGAAATTTTCATTCTACGAGACGGAGTAGTATTAAAACGATTTTGATAGTCACGCGTATTATCGGAGGTGTCTTTGATCGGCGTAGAAAACGGGATGAAAGTAATTATGTGAGAGGATAGAATTTTTTGATGGAGGAACGACGATCTTCCGATCGAAGGTATGTATTTTCTATTACGCTTTAGTGGAGCACTGAGAGTGATCGAGAGACTGTGAGATAAAGAGAGGAAGAGAAATAAGGAGGAACGAGAAGGATTGCAAAGAGGAAAAATTGAGAGTGCGATAGTGCGAGAGAGAAAGAGAGAGAGTGAATAAATGAATGAGTGAGTGAGTGATAGAAAGAAAAAGAAAGTAAAAGAGAGACGGGAAGGAATTATTTTTCTCCTTCTCTCCGTCTGTCCCGAGGGATCGTTATTCCTCAATTTCGACGAAGCACTCACCCCCCTTTTTTTCCTACCACCCAACCCCATCTCTCCCAACTACTACCCGTTCCTCTTCCCCCCCTCTCTCCTTCTATATTCTACGCCCCTTTGTGTTCGATCCGAGCCGTTCTCAATTTTGCGGACGAATCGGTCTTGTACGCAATGACGGGGTCGCGATCTGAAAAATTATTCTCGATTACGATAATGAGAGGAGGAGGCAGGCGAGGTGCAAAAAAAATTTATCGAAGAAAGAAGAGATATATAGATAGATAAAGAGAATTGTCGTTGACTCGAATCCGTAGAAATCTAGCGGAAGGTTTCGTCGTCTATAGGAACGAGTCATCCCTTCTCACCCTCGTTCCTTCATCCAAACTTTTTTTTTTTTTTTTTTTTTCTTTCAATCTTTCGTCCTTCCTGGCCTGGATTGTACCCTTCCGTCGTTACGTCCGCCCGTTCCACTGTTCCTCCTCACTACTACTCGTTCTCCATTTATTTAATTAATTCTACGCTATTCTATTCTCTTCCTTAAGTCACATGGAGAAGAATAGCTCGTTGTAGTACACACAACCAGGAGTTAGACACGAAAGACTATTAAGGGGTGAATGTAAACAAAAAGGGAGTAAAAGACCGGAAGAATATATATTCTTTTTCTTTTTCTTTTTCTTTTTCTTTTTCTATTTCTTTTCTTTTCTTTTCTTTTATATCGATTCTATTCCTATTTGATTTATTTGATTGCTTTGACTTATTTGCTTTCGTGATTTAATCATGATATTTTTGTGTGTTAATCGAATAAATCGGGGGAATTAATTACGAGTACAAACGATTCACGTGCTTGCCTTATCGGCAAAGTAAAGTAACGCCTAGCGAAAGAAGAGGAATAGGTAAGTGGTTCAGGGAAAAAAAGAAATAAAAAAAAAGAAAGAAAAAAAGAAATAAAAGGTAAAAAAGAAGGTGGAAAGGATTCGCGTTTTCTGTGCTTTTTTTCTTTTCTTTCTTTTTTTTTTTTTTTTTTTTTTATCGAAGTAGTTACAATAGTTAATTGGAGCGTGCTCGGGTTCGCTTGTTTCGTAGAAAACGTATCACTTTTTGACGGCGAGAGACGATTTTAGTTTTATAATTGCATTAACACACTTCGACGATTCGTTTCTAGTGGAAATTGGGCATGCACGCAAATATTAAAGATAAATAGATACTTTTTTTTTCTTTTTTTTTTTTTTTTTAAATTCGAATACATGCGCGTCATTTCTTTACACGGTCATTGGTGCATCGATGGATTTCTCGCTATTTCAATTAAAGTTGCAAGTGAATTCCAATCAGTTTATAGATGTCCTTTACGTATGTACATTTACAATAATGAATAAGATATCAATTTAATTGAGAGTTTAATAAATAATAATAAATATCATACTTAACACGCGTATATATGATTTTTGAAAAGAATTAAGATTATGATTTACACAATATATCATAATATTACCTTAGTACGAGAAAAAATTTGATAGAAGCATTATTTTTGTATACTGATCAGTAACATCTCGCAAGCTCGTCGTCTATTATAGTATATATTTCAAAATTTATAATATTGAAAATCAGTTGTATTTTGAAGACTCGCAAATGTGATAAGAAAATAAAATATTACGAAATAAACATTATTTATAGATATGTATCGACTCTAGATTTCTTATCATAATATTCCTGTAAATGTTTTATCTATTGGAATATCAATCAATTGAAGATCGTTTCGAATATGTACGACGTCTTATCCAACGTATCTCGTATCTTTCACGATCGTCGATTACGTGATACGAGGATATTATGGAAACACCCAACGGCTTTGCAAGATGTTCGCATACGCGGCACGTATTTACATGTTGAATTTACATGAACGTGTCGAATACCTTTGCTCCGTTCGGACAAAGGCAAACATTCCAAAACACGTGTATCCGATAGCGCGGTACGATAATAACGTATCGAATACCACGGACGAAGTTAAATGCAGGGCATGCGAAAATGGAATTTATGATCCTTCCTACGCTCTGAGTTTATCAACTAGGCGTCTGAAGTGTTGTTCATGTAAAGAGCACCAAGTGTTTACGTGCACGTGTAAATTAGTTTAGATATGTATATATGTAAATATGAATATATACGAATGCGTGTACATTAAGATGCAATCATGGTGGCGACTACGGCTTGTATCTACATATTTCATTGTTTTTATTTATCTTCTTAATAATAATCTAACAATTAAGAATATGAATTTATAATGTTGTAAGAGCATAATTTATTTTATTTTCTTTTCTTTTCTCTTTTCCCTTTCTCTTTTTTTCTTTTTTTTTTTTTTCATATAACGGAATATAAAAAGCATTATGTTCTAAGTTTACTGATATTAATCTTGATTAACTAATTGAACTAATAATAATAATAATGATAATGTATATAATCTTTGTTAATCCTACTAAAGGCTATTATTGCACTCCGCTATTCATCTATACGTACGTGTATGCATTCAGGAAAAGGATTAACGTGTACAGGTGCACATAAATCGTTCCACCGGATGTAACGGGTTTCGATTTTCGAGAAGCCGTAACGAGCGATCATTCACGATGATCCCGAAGCGTTCGAAACAAGTGACGCATTATTCGATACTATATGAGTTGTTCGAAACAAGCGAGTAATTGTGCTCTTTTTTTCCTACTGTTCACCACGAACGAACGATTTACGGATACGATACACTTGCTGACTCGCTCTTACGCTTATTGTTAGTCTCTTTTTGTGAGGAATAGTTGTGTAGTGGTAGCAATAGTAGTCGTCATCGTGTCCTAACGATCACTAGTTTTAAACTTTGAAACTAGTAAAAAAAAAAGACCGTCACGATTTGTCGACTCTCACTGACACCAAAATCGTTTTATTTTCTGAACTATCGTTAGGACTCTCACGATTTTTCGACCTGTTAGGACCTCTCTTTATCTTTGTCTTTCTTTTTTGTTTGGTTTAACTTCAATTTTATAGGTTTGTCGCTTTATCGACAAAAGAGAGAAAGAACACCGTTTCAGGGAATCGATAGTGAAAAAACGAACATTGAAGTACAACCTCTTTTTAACGAACATCACTCAAATTCATTTGCTTTTTACGAGTATATATAGATGTATGTATGTGGAAAAATTCAGTACGTTGCTTCAGTAGAGTTCGGCCAACGTAATGATAATTCGTAAAATGAATTCAGTAAATTTTTATCCTCTATATTTACTTTGACGTATACTGTTATGTATTGTTTGATTTCGTTCACATAAATTCAGAAATATTTCTATTTCACGAGCCACGATGTCATTCGAGTATTTTCTTTAGATATTTTACTTTATTTTATTCTCTCCAAATCGTTTAGAATTCTCGTTTAGTTCGACCGTTTATAAAAAATGTAAATGGAAACTATACTAATGATTTATTAAAAATTGAGAGAGAGAGAGAGAGAGAGAGAGAGAGAGAGAGAGAAATAGAATAAGAAAAATAATAAAGAGAAAATAACAAGCAATAATAATTACTCAAAATTACGAGCTACGAATGGAATTAAAGTTAATTACAAAACAAAGTAAACTGAGTAGAATTGAGAACAATTTTAAAAGAAAATTAAACAAAGAAACCTAATTAAAAAATAATAGTGTAGAAAGGTGTAGAATGAGAGAGAGAGAGAGAGAGAGAGAGAGAGAGAAAAAAAGAGAAAGAGTTGGGGGTGGGGAGGGGGAGGGGAGGGAAAAGCAATAAATAGCGAGACATAATTTCACATTGCCATCGTTGTCCCGTATAAAATGAGTTCGTTCGATTTTCTTTACTCATTCTCGTTACCGGTTTGCATTTAAAGTGACTCGCATAACAACAGTTATTCCGAAACACCGTTGTATATCATTAATTACGTCGCTGATTAATTATATGTAGAAGGCTGCTGCTCATAAAACATGGCGAATTAGAGAATTTCAACGAAATCAGCCGGGTGTAATCATAAATATCGTGAGTCGATTTAAAACGAGCTACGTGTATAATCGCTAACATTGATATATATATATATATATATATATATATATACAATATAACATTTATATATATATATATAACTGAATTTATAATTTACAAATATGAACGGGTGCAGTCAGCGAAAGGTAGTCATAATGCGTGTGTTAATGCGCGTTGATTCGTCGATAAGCTTGAAATGAATTTCATGATTTGTAGGTTAATTCGTGCGAAAGAGGAAAAGTATTTTGCCTGATAGCGCTTTACTTTTTCTATATTTAAAATATATATATATATATATGCTGAGGAAACCATAGGAAAAATATGACAAAAGGGACGGTGACTATTTTTTCCGATACTCGTAACAAAATCGTGTTCCGATATAAAAAACGAGCTATCTCTATATATACTTTATTTTTCCCTTTCGCATTATTTTGTTCTTTTTCATTCTTAAAAATAACTTTTCGTCATCGGACAACGATGTTCCCAGAACCCAACAAATTTCTCGCGTAGTTTAAATGACCAATCGGCTTTCGGGGAGTCGTCGTTTCCAATTTCGTACGTGGATGCGCGTGTCACCGCAGCGTGTACGTTCCTCGTTGGCATAGAAAGAGAGAGAGAGAGAGAGAGAGAGAGAGAGAGAGAAAATCGGGGAAGAAATCAGGTCAATAAAAATTCACGTGTCTATCTGGAATATCTGACATTAAAATACATGCGATAACCGTTCTTAAAATGGTTACGTAATAATAGTAGTAGTAGTAGTAGTAGTAGTAGTAGTAGTAGTAGTAGTAGTAGTAGTAGTAGTAGTAGTAGTACAATAGAACGAATAAAGTAAATTTGACAGGGACATGAATTCGATTTTTGTTTCGCAATGTATTTTCAAATGACCACTGCCAGCCATGATTAAAACAGATTGTATTCAGATATGTATTCGGGTATATACGGGACGTACACATTTGCGTGAACGTAATACATTGAGTTTGGTAATGAAACGAAATCTTGATAAAGTCATTCGTTAGTCGATCTTGTTGATAATTTTTTGAAGTGAAACTTTTTCGGCGATGGTAACGATTAAGTTTTATGAAACAATATGAAAAGAGAATTAGAGAGAGAATGTGAGAAAAGTTACCAATCGATCGATAGTCGAATAAAATTATAGAAGGTTCTAATATTAATGTGTTGTGTTGTGTATGTGTGTATGTGTATCTATGAGATACATCGATCAATAGTTATTGCGAGATGCGTTTGTTTATGGAAGGATGAATAGTGATGTAATATATCTTAAAAGTATTCGACATTGCTTAAATGACTGCTAATTAATCAAAGGAAATGTTTATTATAGTTTAAAAGTACGGAGTATATGTTCGATGCACTATCCTCTTCGAAATCCACCGTTAGACATTGTTTTCCATAAAAGCTAGTTAAAATTGTTTTATTAATTCTTGTATATAGGAGTTTCAGAAGAATAAAAACTATTTATTACTAATATTATTTTCCTTATATATTGTACACACACGTAGCCTTCGGAAAGTCATATAAATAACAATAAATAGAAGAATTTTAACTGACAAACATAGGGGACAAAGTTTACTGTTGGATTTTGAAGAGGAGGTTACATCGAATTTATTCTCCATGCTACGAGAGAACAATATATACTTCCTTTGATTAATTAACAATCATTTAAGGTATGTAGAACATACTAATTTACTTTATTAATGTTTATGATTGTTTAAATTTGTTTTAACAAACAAAATGTTATCGTTCGGTAATAACTTCGAGTTGAACATTTTCATCTAATAAAATATCAGATCGAAACTGTTTAATATTTGACGTATATTAATAAATAAGTAATTTTTCGAACAAATTTATTTTATATTATCAATACTTTAATGGATATTAAAATGATTCTCTGATAATAAAAAAAAAATATTTAAAGAACAGTAAAAACAGAGGATTACCAAGCAATTATTGGACGTGAAAAAAAATTGGATATTACCCCTGTTATACCAATATGCACGATTTTCGTCAATTATTTTCGCAGCATTTGTTTAATACACTTATTGCAGATAAAGCGTTCGAGTTAAGCCCATTAAATATGTAATTAAGATATACTAACATATTAATTATTTTTAAATGTTCTTCATCCCGAACACACTATATCCTATAATTCCCAAACAAAAATTTATATAAACGTAACGATGTACAATTTTAAAGTACAAACATTCACTGTATACATATATGAATCAATTGATTATTTTCCACATGAAAATACGTGTTTCACTTATATCGCGCGTGGAAGCAACGCACATTTTTCCTTTTATTTTATTTTTTTCTTTTTTCCTATTTTCTATCTTTTAAAAGCTTTCCTTGTCTGTTTTTTTGTTACTCGTTGGAAAGGAACAGGAAAAAAAACACGAAAAAGAGTGAGAGAGAGAGAGAGAGGCAAGCAGATATACGTTAAAAAAGGGGGAAAAAAGGAAGCAGTAGAAAAAAAAAAAAAAAAAAAAGGCATATCATCGATTCAGGTTTGGCGTTGGAGCGTGCGCGAGAGACGCACGCGCGCATTGTTTAAAGCGATATGCGCATCCGAAAGAAGAAAGTAAAGAGTCGAGCTTTTCTCATCTCTGTTTGACTCGCTTTACTCGCGGCGCAAAGCCTGTAACTATCGCAAGCAGCTTGGTGTACTACACGGTGTGTGCAGTCTGAGTCTACATTCGAGAGCGGTGGTGCAAGCCCAAGCTCGAAGGCACAAAAGGTCGTTGCCGGTGGTGTCGCGAACAGAGAAAAAGTCATGCAAGCGTGCTCCCGAGCGGTCATAGAGAGAGACACACATACAATGCAAGCACGTTCACGTACGTGAGACTTGCAACTACGATATACAGAAAAAAAAAAAATGAGAGAGAGAGAGAGAGAGAGAGAGAGAGAGAGAGAGGAGTAGAGCAAAAAGAGGTAACAATAGAGACACGAGAGCACGAAGGTGGAAATACGTTGGAGTGAGAGAAAGGGGGAATGGGGGGGAGTAATAAAAGTCGACTCGGCACACTTTTCCCACCCGACTTCGAAAGTCCCCTCCCCCCCACTCCCTCTTCCGACTCCTCCCTGCCCGGTTTTTCTTCTTCTTCTTCTTCTTCTTCTACTCCAAGATGATCTTTTCCTCTTCGTATAATTTCCACCCTCGGAAGGATGACTATTTTCTCTTCTTTTCTCGCTTCTCTTTCTATTTTTGTTTCTTTCCTTTTTCTATTTTCTTTTTATTCTTTAAGATCACACAGTCGTTCACCATGTTCTCGAGAGCCACACAATTCGTCCATTGAAAACATAAAGCAAAAATGCGTGCGTCTATCCTACATGCTCGATCGTTCTCTTGTGTTTTAATTTTGCTATCTTGGCGTTTAACAAATTTAAAAAAAAACAGAGTTGTTTCTTTATATTTTATTTTGTCTTATTTATCATTGTTTTATTTTGTTCAATATAGAAAATAATTATATGAATAGAAATATTTGTTAAGAAATATTCTTACGTTTTTTTATTTTTGTGTATTTTAATTTGTGTAGCAATTTTTTAAGTTAAAGATAACTGGAACGGTTATGAGATAAATGTATCCACATATTTAAATGGAAATTGCTTAGCGAGGAATACTTCCAAGTTTCTCGTTTAAAAGCTTTCGTTTTGGCATTTCTAGCACATGGATATACCCTCGCGAAATTCTCTGTTGTAATGACGTCATGAGCTGCGAGGTATTCATGGACGAGCATGACCTTTCGACACTCGACCCTCCAACTGTTTCGTTTGTAACGCATTTCTAAATACGATTTGCTCGATTATAATCGCACTGACGGGTTGGCTCTTTCGAACTCTCAATTAAGAATCCTCGGGTAATAATATCAGTTGCGTTCAGGTACTTCTACCTAAAGTAATACTTCCCTAACATTCACTATTTCGTAAATGTAAAATAAAATAATAGATAAAGAGAGAAAGAAAGAAATAGGACAAGTGTGGGTTAACACGCGTTGAAATTTCAATTAACGCTTTATTACGTTTCGTTATAATCATGCGTATAAGTTGGGGAGTTGTATCTAATTGCATTCGGTATTAGTTCTCCTCTTCTTATAATATAATATCTTTCGTTATATTGTGTCTATTTCAATTAATTCTATGCTATACTATTTTAACCCTTTTTCTATCCTATTCTTATCTTTTCTTTTTTTTTTTCAATTCCATGTAATAATTATAATTCGACGAATTATTTTATTCCCTCTGAAGTAAAAAACAATGACACACGTTTCATCCCCCTTAAATGGTATTTAAATTCGTAGAAATAAATGAAATACTTGAGCCGAGTTGACGTTTCGAATTGATATCAATTTTTGTTCTTTTCTTTTAGATATTTTTTTCTTTTTTTTTCTTATATTTATCGAATGCACGCCAGGAAACACAAATACGAGAAAGAAGAAAAGTATCTATTCCTTGATGTGGATAACCGAACGTACTCGTGGATTATTTTTTTCCTTTTTTTTTTCTTCTTCTTTTTTTTTTTCTACACATCGTATATCACGAAGAATTTTTCTTCCTTAAAGCACGAATAATCCTTTGAAGGATTTATTCTCTTCTCCGCGGGCGTAATTCCGTCGCGCGACGCTTTCCCACTAGTCGAGTAAAAAAAAGAAAAAAAAAAAAAAGAGAGAAAAGAGAAAAAAAAAGTATAGGAAAAAGAAAAAAACGAAGAAGCAGACAGTGGTTATACGAGAACATGCGATTGCATCGCGTGATAAACGACGTTCTTCGGGAGTGGAGCTAGAGAAGAGAGAGAGAGAGAGAGAGAGAGAGAGAGAGAGAGAGAGAGAGAGAAAGGGAAAAAAAGGGGGCAGATTCCGTGCGACCGCATCCGAGAATCGAATTCATACGTCCTTCACAGTCTCGCTTTTGAAAAAAAAGTATATAAGAGATTAGAACTGTCAGGGGGAATGCATTACATGAGATAGATATATTTAGAATGACATTTATTGAAAAATCGTTGCCTTATTTTTCTTTGTTTTTGTTTTGCCTTCCCTTTCTCTCTCTCTCTCTAATTTTTAATAACGAACATTGAAAATGTCATAACAATTATTCGAAAATTTTCTAATAAACAAATTGAAATTTCTATTTTTCTCTATAATTTTATTTCTTCGATGAAATATTTTGTTAACGCGTACGCGAAATGTGTATATATGCATGTATGAGTATCATACGTATCGTTACAGATGTTTATTTATTTGGAAAAAGAAACATTTTTTAACGAACATCTTTTCACAATATATTTATTTCAATTTTCATCTACGAAAAGGTTTTCCTCGTGTTTATCGTTTATAATTGTAAAAACATAATATAGAGGAGGATGAAAATGTGAAGATGATAATACATAAAAAAAAAAAAAAAAGTAGAAAAGAATCAAATAATGTCGGACGAGAGATCACTTATTTTTTTGTATTCTGAGTAGTGCTCGTCCACGATATCGCTGGCATGTCTCTATTGGCGGTAAATATTGAATCTTACTGATCATCCTCTACAATTACGACGAGATGATGTGAATTTGCATCCCCTCCACCCTTCTCCTCTCTCTCTCTCTCTGTCTCTCTCTCTCACTCCTCCATTATGTTAATATAGAGCCTCCCTGAATAATTCAGCATTCTAAATGCATGCATTTCGTGACGTTGAGAATAGAACAAAGAACGAAAGATGCGGTTAATTTGCTAATTTTCTTCTTTCCTTTCAGGTGGATGTAATATGGTTGTTTTCTTTTTTTTCCTATTTCTTTTTTTTTTAATCTAAAAAATGAACTTTGATCTTTTACGGATTAGAGATGTGAAATTTATCTTTGAAAATTATTATAATATAACGATGGATCGCGTCGATTATTATTCGTGTAGATATTTTAACATCATTCCTGTAATTATAAGGATAATAATACTATTACATTATTATTAGAAAATAATAGTATGTTAGCAATATGTGATCGATAACGCGAAGGCAGAAATGAGCTAGCTTTCGTCAATATTTTCCTCAGGATGCAAACTATGCAAGTGATACTAACCTTCGTGAAATATCATTTTCCGTTGAGTATTAATGTGTTCAAAGAGAAAGAGAAAGAGAAAGAGAGAGAGTAGAGAACGAGAATATAGTTACATTAACGCATATGCGTGTATCTTATTGATTCATGTTGATATAACGTGAACATACGGAGGCATATTAGTTGTGTGTATGCATAAACGTAAAGCTTTTCCCTCTCACAGTTATACTCATACTAATATCTATCTCTCTTTCTCTTTCTCTTTCTCTCTCTCTCTCTCTCTCTCTCTCTCTAGAGCTGAATATATAGGTCCACAGCACACAATGCATTTGTACGCGAAATTCTGCACCGATTGGTTGGTTACAATAGGTAAGGCCAAGCTAGCCTGGAAATGCACATCGACAAAATACGCGTATAGTTGGTGCATACGTGCCTTAGTATGTTGCTAATGGAAAGCTTTCCGCCGAAGTGGAATCGATAAATTCGGAAATGGATGGGGGAAAGAAGATGGGTAGATCGTAGTAGCATCCTACTCGCTCATTGCAAAGAGAACACGGCGTTATCAATGTTCTTTTCTGTCTCCTAAGATACTTTTCATGTTAAGGGGTTAAACCACCTAGGTGTTAGGAAAAACTAGCACAAAAAGAAAATTTTTCTTTGACGCAACTTTGAAGTAACGTCATCGATCGCGACCCAATCGGAAGGCCCGAAGTGGGGAGGAGGGATGTAGGTGGGTAAAGAGGATGGTAGTCTGACGATACTTGATAGTTGCTTAGAACAAAAATATTCTTTCTATGTTAGTTTATTTTCGAGCATCAAGATTATGTAAACCCGTTGAACCTGTAAAGATCACTGGTTCGTAGCCTTTCTTTTCAATGAATGCTGCATTCGAGTGAATTGCAACAGGTCATATGTTTATTTATGCATAAATGTCCTAAATTTGTACTCTCTGCAAAAAGATATATTATAATCGTTAACGTCAATAGAAATATTGATAATTTTCGGATTTTTTTTAATCTTATGCAGTTTATGATAATATGATTAATATCTGAGTTATTGCTCGTCAAATAAAATTTTAATAAGAAGAGTATGCTTCTTGTTTATTTCTTCGCATATTACTATTGATACTTTTTTATGTAGTAATGGTTAATGAATTCCAAAAAATAGTAGTAATAGTAGTAATTGATTACAATGAAAAAAGATGAAAATGTAGTTAGTGATTTTCGGCTGAGTATAGACGATATTATAGATATCACACACACATATTTTATATTCTATATTATTATACAGAATTACATATCCATATAGATATCTATTTCTATATTACATATATTTCATAATTACCGTTTGAATTTTTGCCAATTGGCCGTTCCTTTTATTAATGCATCGATTTAAAGTTTACCAAGAAACCCGATGGGGGTTTCGCAGGGTTCGATCGAGAGGATTCTTAGTATCGTGTTACTACTTCGTGAAATATGCAAAAGCTTAGGCAAAAGACGCTTTAAGATGCTTTCAAAGATAAATCAAATCGTAGGCATCGTCGACAACGTAAGATGACGTTGCAGTGATAACGAGAGGATAAAAATAGAGAAAAAGGAAGAAAGAAAAAGAAAAGAAATAAAGAGAGACGGATAAATATAATTTTAGACGGTTCAAACTGATCAGATATTCTGAATCAGTTGCCGCGACTTTGCTGCTAATAACTTAGCTTCCATTAATAGTAACTTAGTTTGACGGTCTCGCAAGGATGAATTAATCGATCCAAGCAACCCCACGAATTTTACCATACCTCTTCCGTTTGAAGTTTCAACTTCGATCTTTGTCGATTACGTTTGATCACGGACTGTAAGATAGTTTAACTCGTCCGAACGAGTTGAAAAGTTTAATCCTTTGATCTGAACACTAGGCCCCGAGAGAATTAATATTCTTTCTTTTTTCTTTTTTTTTTTAATTTCCTCCATTATTTCCCATAATTTAGACTACAAAAATCGATAAGATAAATCAATTGACGAAACCAACGTTGTAAAATATGTGTTATATCCATTTTGAATCTTCGTGAAACAGTTTTATCTAGAAAGTTCGTAGTTGTATACTAGAAGAAAAAATGAAAAATTTGATGTTTAAAGTTTGCAGCTAGAGGACATCATCGTACCGTTGTAAAGAATATATATAAAGGAAAGATGACCGACCCAGCATAGATACTTTACTTTAACCTGACCTCCACCTTTCTTCTCCTTCCAGCACAGCTTCCAGTGTAATCGCAAAATGCTGTAACCGATCGTAGCTTTTCATTCGCTACGACGATTCTTGTGGACATTGGTCGAAGACGTACGTACACGTACGTGTACACGTATAGACTCCCATACATCCTTAGAATCGTTCAACCATGCGCAGTCACGCGCGATACAACCGCTGTTCCATCGATATAGCTAGCTTCCAATGTTCACCCTTATTCTTCTCACTACGGTGGAACGTACGGGGTGTAAGAAGATTTAGATGCTAGTTGGCCAACACACACACATGTGTCTATAGATGCACATGAAAACGAAGACGGAGAATATGAGATAGAGAGAGAGAGAAAGAGAGATAATGTGCACGTTCGAAAAGGAAAGAGTAAGAGACGAATTGTTAGATACGATTTTAACCATAATCCAACGTGGACCACCGTTATCGTCGTTGTTGAATATAACGACTACTACAGTAAGTCTTTGTGATTTTCTACGTGCCGTGCTATTAGATATTGTCGGAGACCAAGAGAATTATTTCTTCTTTTCACTAGTTCATATTCGAAATTTTAAATTTGACCTCGCAATCTTCTACAAAAAAGATAACAACTCTAATAACTACGATGAAATGTAGTATATTATGTGCAATTTTTGCGATAAATTTCAATGATCATCTGAATAAGCGATATCGTAGTATGGAAAAATGAAAAAGAAATATTTTGTTATGGTAAAGAATAACGTTGGGATGAAAGTTAGTAGGAGAAAAGGTGATATAATATCGCAAATATCCAAGATGTTTTTGATTTAATGGGAAGAAAAGAAAGATTGGAAGGTAGGAAGGAAGGAAGGAAGGAAGGATGGAAAGAGTTGTTTCTCCGAAAGTATTTATTAAAAGCTCGAGTGCTTCTACTTGTCGGCTTTTACCATTGGACAGAGTGGGGTGGGGAGTGGGGAGGGGAAGGGGGTAGCGAAGAAGAGAAGAGGGTGTGCACTTGTCGGGGAAAATTATTTTTATTTCGTGGCAACTCGCGCGCGCCATCGTACCACGCGACGAAAACTTTTACGAAGCGTGAAAAAGTTCGTGGCTGCTTTAAAACTCGCCAAAGGCGGTCGTTCACTTTCGCTCTTTCTCTCTCTGTACATGTATATACGTATGCATATATATATTTTTTTCTTTCCCACACCCTCCATTTCGCGTGTCACGAAGGTTATTTTATGACATGCACGTAGGACGTATCGCGATAACGTCGCGATCAAACGAGGGTGAACGAATCGTGTAGAACTTTCCTGCTTACCACAAGCTTTACAAAGTTCATACATGTCTACGTGTCTTTGTAAAGAGATCTTCCGGTATAAACAAACAACGAATTACAAATGTTTGTAATGAAATTTTATCGGGTTTTAGGTCAAGGAAACGGTTTATTAATCATTGAAATTAATCAAGTGTTTTAACTTTGCTAATATTTACGTGTTTTTCTTTAATTATTGATCTTTCCTTTATTAATCGTTTCGTAATTTTTACTACGCGAGAGTGTTATTTTTGTTATATCGACGAATTTCAGGATCTTCGGATAAATTTTATTTTATCGTATTCTCATTTTTTTTTTATTTTCATTTATATTTACGTTATTACAAATCTTATCTTGATGTTTATACTGCTGTACTTCGTTTCAATAACACCAAAGCGTTGATCATTTGCAAGGTACTCGAACTGTATTGCTACAGGGGCTATAATAACCTACAAATATACATACATAACCGAAGGATAGATATGCGTGTGTATTTAGCGAACGATGCAGCGCTTTCTCGAACAAGCGAACGTTCGTTAGAACGTTCATTGCGATTAATTTCCTTTATTACTCCGTCCTGTATGGTGGATCAATACGAGTTATTTGTTCACAGAAATTTGCCAAACTATTAAGTATGAGCCAATTTTAATGGGCAACTTTCAAAGGGTTTATATTTCTAACGATACAATCATACAAAGGTTTTACATTATTCTTTTTGTTGGTGATAATTGAAAAGAAAGAGACAAATATATATCTTATGAAAAAATAAATATTCTGCAAAATAAAAAACTGTACGTAGGATATACAAAAGTATTTATCACATATGTACCGAAGAATAACCATAATAATAATTTAAACGAATTATAGTAAAATTAGAAGCACGCGTCACGATCAACCCTTTTATTTAAACATATATTAATCCGACATATAACGCAACACATTGAATCTTCTATTAATCTGTCATTATGTTTTTTTATCAGCCGTATATTCCGAAGTTATCGACGCGTTATGTTTATTCGTATGTAAACAATCGTGAATTCGGGTTTACGTAAAATCTCACGATTCGAAGAACGTACGCTGTACGGCTATTTCTAAAATATTATGTTTATTCGCTGGATTTCCTGCTTGATCGAACTGCAACCAACAATACATTAATAATGGATAAGATTTTTTCTTGTTTTCATATTTAGATCGTACGTAATCCAACGTAGTACTAATTGTAAGATTCCTTTCATAGGAAACCGGATATTTTTTTTTAATCGCGAGTAATGAATCACCTAGATGCAATATTTCTTCGCGTACATAATGTTAAAATATTTCGTAATAAATAATACATATTATATAATAAAATAATATATGTATATAACAAATTTATACATAATCTTTATATATATAATATATTATTCAAATAAAGTAAAAAAGAAAAAAAAAAAAATAACGTATAGGGAAAAAATAAAACGAGTTCATGCACAGCAGCGTAGGTTGCTGACTGGCTGGCATGGTAGCCGTTAAACGTCCAATAAGCAAATTGCGGTCTGTATAATGAAGCGAGGATAGCAGTTATTAACGAACGGTCGTATTCAGCGACGTCGGCCTCTCATCGTAATTATCTGCCGCGTGATAATTTGTCCTTTCATCGAAAACGAGCCGAAACGTCGTCGCTGTGAACGCGTCACGAAAAGCTCGTTGCCTACACACCACTGTTAACATTATGTGAGCTTTCCTGGTCTAACACACTCGTCCACATATATTTTCTCTCTCTCTTTCTATCGTTCCTCTCACACTTTTTCGCTCTTCAATCCCCCCATTCCCACCCCCCCCACCTACTTCCGCTTCATAGTAACAACGCCATGCTTTTTTTTTTTGCTTTTTTATTTTTTTTTTTTCAGGAAACAAGGAATGGTAAAAGTTCCAATTCGTTCGTTCGGTCGTTTTCGTGAAACGGCGTGGTATTACGCTCGCGTAATCCTTGCTAATCCCGCGTGGAAAGTGTACTTTAAAAGCGTGCTTCACTACGGGAATACGGTGACCCGGTATTTCGATAGGTACCTATCTTTTTTCTCTTTCTATCACTCTTTTCCCCTTCCTTCCTCTCTTTCTCTCTCTCTCTCTCTCTCTCTCTCTCTCTCTCTCTTGCATTTTCCCTCTATTCTTCTCGTGTAACTGGGAATGCAAGATCACAGTAACGATACTAGTTCCAATCGTAGTGTCGGTCCTTAAATACTCTTTCTTATTCCTTCTTTTTATTTGTTTTTCTCTCTCGTGTATACAGCTTGTTTAAGTAGTGCCAAACGTTCGTAGGAGATAAATCGAATACAAGAGAGAGAGAGAGAGAGAGAGAGAGAGAGAAAGAGAATGAAAGAAAGGTCGGTAAGGTAAATCGTAGTCGTTAGAAACGAAATTCCTTGTCTTTCGAGTAGTATCGAAGCTTAAAGGCATCTCGCTTTTGCAAGATACATCCAGCTTAGTGTGAGCTTCCTCTTCTTCTTCTTCTTCTTCTTCTTCTTACTTTAACTCTTCGTGCATCCCTTTGGTGCTTCGATCTCGACGTGATTTTCTCAACCGATAAAAGGAATTCCTCGTTATCTTTTCGTGGAAAAACACCTAACATAAGCTGAGAAAAAGAAGAATGAAAAGAAAGAAAGAAAAGAAAAAGAAGGTTTAATGATTTTCGTATATTCGATGACACAATCCCTAAACTATTATATTCGGCAATTTTTATATTGTCTAGATTGTGTTCTATATTGTCTAGAGGCTATCATCGGCGTCCCTTTGGCCTCACCTTTCCCTTCTTTTTATCCCCCTCGATCTTCTTTCTCATATCCACCCTCGCGTAAACTCGTTAAGATATATTTAAAAATGTTTGCATAATCCCCCTATTAGGGGGATCTACTTCTCACCCTTATTCTTCTTCCACTTCTACTATTTCTATCTCTTTTTCATTCTTTTCCTCTTTCCTCTTTCTTGCACTTTTACCTTCCAAGGTAGGGTTCCTTCTTCTCGACCCAAGATATAAGAGAATTAAAATTCCATTAGCAACGGTCTTCAAAGGTATTTATCGCGGAACGACAGGTACAAACAGAGTCGAGTGCAGTTCAAACTGCGATTTGTGAATTTCACAGAGCTAGTTTTCTTTCTCTTTCTCTCTTTCTCTTTCTCTTTCTCTCAGACAGGATGAACGAGCAGACAGACGTTTCACGCTTTTCAAACCTCTTCCTTCGCTTTCTCTCTTTCACTTTTTCTTTTCATCCATCTGCTTCCTTTATTAAAGAGATGCCATGGATTTTTACATGACAGTGAAGGGTTCCCCGAGCTTATTTCAAAGTCTATGGAAAAAGCGACTTTTCTCTTTCTCTTTCATATTTCTCTTTCTCTCTCTCTTTCTCTCTCTCTCTTTCTTTTTCTCTTTCTTTTTCTCTTTCTCTTTCCATCCATCTATCTCTTGTGAGTGGGATCATCGACGTTTTGTCGTCTAAACACCGGCCTTCCGAATTTATTCATGAGAGATAGACACCGATATAAATCTTATGCCGGGTTCGCTTTCGAAATTATGATCGATACGTCGCGTATACGGCGGGAGGCTTTTGAAAAAAAAAAATAAATAAATAAAAGGATCGACAGAAAAAAGAAAAGGATATACATATATATAAAGAGAGAGAGAGAGAGAGAGAGAGAGAGAGAGAGAGAGAGAAGCAGACAGGGAAAAGAAAAAAAAATAGTTCAAAATCCAGTGACGTTTACATAAATCAGTTTGAACTCGAAGCAGAACTTTTCGTTTTGATTCTCTCTCTCTCTCTCTCTCTCTCTCCCTCTCTTTCGCATAAATTTTCTTCTCGCATTTTTCTCTCGGATCATTTAGTTCGTGCTACGATAAATAACTATCAACTTATCTCTCTCTCTCTCTTTCTCTTTTTTACTCCTTCTTTTCATCCATCTAATTCGTCTCCGTTGAAAAGTAAGATATTTTGTCGGTGTATCTAAAAACGCGTTGTTTATTCTCGCTGAAGAAGAGGATAGCTCACCCATTAAAGAAGAGACTTACGTTGTCTGCCACTTTAATACGAACTCTAAAAGGGGGGGGGGGGTTTCCCATTGGTGGTCTATTTTTTGGCCTGTCCTAAGACGCCATCCTGTCACTCGATAAGAAAAATCGTGAGCTATTTTTCTAAGGAAGAAACCACGAATAAGCTTGGGGGTCGAGTGCAATTCGAACGACTGATGACTCAAAGCATTAGAGAATCTTTTGGATAAGCTATCACGAGTGATAGCTCGTTTCCTTTTCTTTCTATCTTCTCTCTCTCTCTCTCTCTCTCTCTTTCTCTATTACTATATATCTTTTTCTTCTTTATTTCAAGTCATCGTAACTCTGACTCTTTCTCAGAATGTAAGATCTATTCTTATTCCTATCTATCGATTCGCGTGTCCAAGTTTTGGACTCCATTGTAATATAGTAGGTGTGCATAAGAAAAAGTACATCTCATCGATTTATTTATTATTCACTCAATAGTATACTCACGATATATGGAAGATTGTAAGTAATATACTTCGAGTAAAATGCCTTTTTTTTTTTTTCTCTCTCTATTCTTTTACTTATCTTTTATTCTCGTTTTCTTTCTACTCGTTCATTCGCGAATAGCTTCAGAAAACCTTTTCGCTCTCGAAATCGAAAATCTTTTGTTGGCTCACCCTCCTAGTTCTTAGGTTCACCGCTACGTTAGTATATAGAAGAGACTCTTGGACTTAAGTAAACATGATATTTCCGTTCCTTTCTTGACCGGTAGATGCTTCCTTGAAACCTCGATTATTTACTAGATTCGGTACTTGGAACTCGATCGAATATTCTTGACTTTCGACAAATTTTACGAAGTATTAAAAGGAAGAGTAACCAGTACTATAAAAGTATATATTGATCAAAATAGAGAGTCTGAGAGATAGGGAAAGAGAAATTGATCGTTATTTAAGTTATAGAATAATTAAATTAACCTTAATTGATGAATCTGTTCGTAATTTTGAGGCAGATATTCCTCTAGAGGATTAAACGAATTCGTTTTATTACGTATGTAATTGCGCAAAAGGTTGAGATGCTTTGTGTAAATAACGAGAATACGTGTCGAGTTAGAAAAGTTGATGCAGGTGAGAGACAAAGGATGGAAGAATGTAACAGTCAAAGGATCAATAAAGGGCAGAGACAAAGAGCGAGAACGAATGAGTGAGTGAGAGAGAGACATAGAGAAAGAGAGATAAAGGGAAATAAAGGAAAAAGGTAGATAAAGGAGAGAAACGACGCGTAAATGAATGCTCGATGAAGCTTGCCACGATCGAAAGATAAACGAACAGGGAGAGAGAGAGAGAGAGAGAGAGAGGGAGAGAGAGAGAGAGAGAGAGAGAGAGGGAGAGAGAGAGAGAGAGAGAGAGAGACTGAATACAATGTTGCATTAATTTATATTTCTTGATGAAACCTGTAGCCTTTCACTGTCAGTCGATTAAGTCACCATGAAAGGGTAGTGTTACGCTACAAAGGGAATGTACAAGTACCGGATCCGTTAAAAGAGATTGCAGAGAGTGAAATAGTAAGTGGCTCTCGTTTCACTCATCTGCGAGTAGGATACGTACCGATCGTCAAGATACGATCTCAAACTCGAATGCTATGTAAAGATTTGCTCCTGCGCTACGTTACATCGTATCTACGTGATTGGTCATTTTCCAACGTTTCTCAAAATCATACTGAATATTCTAAAAGGGTTTGCCGTATCATTGTAAATTTCACGAGAAGAATCTTCTTTCATCTTTCTCTTTTCTATCTCTCTCTTTCTGTCTCTCTCTCTCTCTCTCTCTCTCTCTCTTTCTCTTTTTCTCTCTCTTTATTTCGTTTTCTTACATCTCTCTTGCGTCTATCTATTTTATGTTTTATTCTCGACAATGGAATGACATATTTGTTAGGTGGTATTTGCTTTCTTTTGACTTTCCTTTTTCCTCAGTCCACATTATTTCCCTCGAGAACACGGATGTTCCGGAAACACGCGAAAGCTTTTCTTCTGTCTCCGTTCTCATATTGTTCCATTCTTCGTCCGTGTGCGCACCTATATTTTAACGTTAATAACCTAGTTAATTGTATACGCTAATTTAAAGATAATAACGAGGCATATGTTATCTATGTTATTAAAAGAGCCAACAACTATGGAGATCGATCGAGGTTGCTTTTTTCCACTCGATTTGCGCATGCTCTGATCGAGCTTTCGCTCGAATAACTAATAAAACTAGCTGACACGTCCTCGAAGGTGATGACAAGCACCCAGTGATATACCCCAAACCTTTGCAACATCACCCACAATCCTCCTCGCCCTATCATTTTTTTTTCTTCTTTTTTTTCTTTTTTTCTATAGAATGAATCATGGAATTAAGATTCAGGTCAGTGAATCGCAGTAAATCAAAACATAAATTTGTAGTAACAACCTAGCGGAAGAACTCCTCTCCTGCATTGAGGCCAATTCAATTCTGATTCGCAGAAATTTATCGAAGCTTGTTATCAGTTCGACGGAACGAACAAGCTAGCTAGCTAGCTAGCTAGCTAACTAAAGCCTTCCTTTCTTTTTTTTATTTCTTTTTTTTTTTCTATCGAGTTTCTTTCCCGAGTTTATATCTTATTATCAAGAAAGACAAAGCAAGTGTTCGTTGGTTGGCGAGATCCGTCTATAAAAATTACAATGTTCGATAGACAATAGGTAATCAAGGTATATAATATCGCGGAGTAAGTTTATTGATTTTTCACGTATTTACATGAAGAATTTGTAATATTTAACATCGAAGGATGAGTAATTCATTACACCGCATAACTTTGCGAATAACAGAGTCATTTTTATCCTCGACGTCGTTGTCCATGTTACGTTGCGATATTTTCTCTAATGAAGCACGCAAACTATTTCATAAAAAAGAAATCCTTTTTTTCTTTCGCCCGCGTTCTTTCGTCGTTCTTTTTCTTTTTGTTTTCTTTTTTTTTTCTTTTTTATTACTTTGTTTCTTCTTCGCCGCAAGGCTTTGTATTTTTGCGAAAGCTAACAATATTTTAACCGCGCGTGCATATATAGAGAGAGAAAAGAAGCCGGTTTTATAACAAAAGAAAGAAGAGTCTTCTTTTTTCGGTTAACTCTTTTAGAGAGAAAAAGTTAGTCTAAGGCGTTCTGGAAAACAGGATAAACCTTAGATACTTTTTATCTCTTGGTACTGCCTTAACAAATGCCACAAATAAACTTTTTTCTTTCCTCCTTTCATGATTGTTACGTGAACGAGTAATATCACTATGAAAACTTGCCATTTTTCAAAAGAGTAACGTCGAGCTCTCATTTAACTCGAAATATCACCAACTATGTAACAACATTTACTGCTTAATCTACGCAAGTGCAATTATGCAAATTGACGAAAAAAGAAGTAGAAGAATAAGAAGAATGGTGGAACGACAGGAGATTCTGGTTATTTTTTTTCTTTTTCTATATAAATATATATATTATATATTTTATAATCTGAATATTTTATTATCTCGTTTGAAATATTTTTCAACATTGTGGTGGTAGCGTGCTCGCGTATTGTTGTGTATTTCAAATAAATATTGATTTTGTTTGAATTTTGTTTAGCCGAAAAAATTCCCCCTGCCAACAACATATGACGCATTATAAAAATTCATGTACACGAAGGTAAATATATTTTTTGTATTGATTTTATTATTTATATTTAAGTCATTATTTAAAATCAAGGATGTATTTGTGGTCGTCAGTGAAACGAAAAAAATGGCTGGTCACGTTCGATGACAAATGAGTGGCTTAAACGAGAACATCTACGAAGCGCGGTGGTCGTGCTATTAGGTTTTTCTCTCGTTTCAAGGTAGATTCTGAAAGCGATTTTATAGCTGGTAAGCACATCGATTTTCCTTGGTAAAAGAACGAGAGATAAATAAAAAGGAAAAAAGAAAAGAGAGAGAGAGAGAGAGAGAGAGAAAGAGAGAAAGAGAAAGAGTAAATGGACACTTTTCCTTATCCGTAATTTTTGTTCGTGGTATAAATTGGAATGCTTTCCATTAAAATTGCTTGCACATGCTTCAAGTAATTTGAATGTGTATATCTTCAATTGTAAAGAAGAGTACTCTTTATTTCTCTCTCTTTCTCTTTTTATCCTTTAATAGTGGATTAAAAGTTTGTAGGCAAATCACCGTTATATGTTTGCATCGGTTCAGATTCTGGGATGGGAATTTTTCATGAACTAACGGAGAATTATTCGAGAGTGAAAAAGAGAGAAAAGGGGGAAAAAATAGAGAGAGGGAGAGAGAGAGAGAGAAAAAATAGAAAGAGAGAAAAGTAATGGATATAACAAATATTTGTCGAGTATTCTTTGAAAATATATTTATCACGATCCACAGTTAGAACTTTAATCCTCGTATAGAAGTTAATAGACATTTAACGTTACATATATCGTAAGACTTTTATCAACTTATCATGTAACATGAAGCGAATCGTACTGTGAACGTGACTATTATTGTTAAACGTTTCACGATATTAGTCTACGATAGATAAAATATAAGTAAGAAATGAAATTTTTTTTTAACCAAAATTACGATTGATCTGTATCAGGAAAGTAATAGTTACGCGGGAGAAGTTTTATTTGTCTCACTTTACTCAATTTAAAAGTTTGCACCATCGAGATCGTGAAAACGTTTGAAAATATGAAAAAAACGCGAGAATTTTCAAGAGATTTATATAAGAGATAGAGATAATATTTGGAAAAAGCAACTTCGAATAGTAAATAAAAATGCAATTATCGATCGGATTTAATAATAGTAAAAAGTCAAAATTCGAATCGTTCAATTTTTATTTCTATTTCCAATATAATATAGAGAAATCTATGAGCGTATTGTTTAAATACATTTACGAAGTATACCCATGATATTTGATCTATTATTAATACTATTTGTTAAAATGTTTACGCGATCAATCGCGTATACCTATATATAATATAATTTTACCATCGTTAGTCCAATTTTTTGTGCCTTATATTAAATTTTTTGTTTATATATTATGCATAAACGACGAAAATAATATGATATTTCCGAACGAATTAAAATATATCGTAGAACGTTATAAATAGAAACAACAAATGAAAATGTATTATTAAATCAATTGATACTTTAATTATGTCATTTAAATTAAATGACAAATAGATCGTAATTTCAACGATATTCATTTTGTCATCGCATTTAAATGCACGTCAAGTCCCTTTACCATGACCATTGTACGTATATCGAAGTTATTCCTTACAATAATGACGGTATATGCGTACCGAAGAAAATGATGGGGGAGAGAGAGAGAGAGAGAGAGAGAGAGAGCATGGGTTTTGCGATCTATTCAGACAATAAGTAGCAATGTTATAAGACCGCGCAAATATTTATTCTGTTTACAATGTCAAGCACCCAAGTCCAAATTTACGAGAGTTCAGGTACCATTGTACATGTCCATCTTGTAACGTTCGCCTAACTACTCTGATGGTGAAGCCTATCGCTAACTCAAATGTTTGCCATGAATGTGGTGTGCTTTATAAACGGTATCCTTGTATTTAGCCCTTTGTGACAAAGCTTGGCTATCTCTCTCCTCTCCCTCTCTCTTTTTCTTTCTCTCTCTCTCTCTCTCTCTCTGTCTTTCTCTGTCAGTTCCCTTGTCATTTCGACAACAACAGCAGTATAATTAATTTCGAAAATGTTTTAACTTGAATTACATCTTATATTTCATCATGTAGGTATATACGTAATTAATGAGTCATAAGAGTATTCGTACATCCATTTTCAATTTAAAACAATCAATATTTTCTTTGTAATACAATATTTCTAAATTCTTTTATACAAGAGAAACATATTTTAATATTATTAAATAGAGAGATAGAAATCTTATTACAATAGAGTATTTTATTTTAATAGAAGTATAAATTTGACATAAGTAGTAATAAAATTGGTATCACAAGATATGTTCAATTATTTTAACAGCATTGTAAGACTTGCAGAAATAATCATTGTATTTTAATAATATCTTACGTAAGTAAAAATACTCTAGCGAGACGAATTTTTGATTATTTCAGTGAAACGATATTGTTTTAAAAATGAAACGTTACTCTGCAATAAAATAGATATCAATTTAAAAGTTGAGTAATTTGGAAAATAGGTTTTTGCATATAAATAATATTTAGGCTCATATTAAAAGTAAATATCAATTATTTCAAATGCACAGTACGGTTGAGTACAAATACCCATGTAATTCATTATATATATATCTTATTTCAATTTTGAACTTATATTATAATAAAAATCAAAAGTAAATGTTAGAGATTATCCGGGATAGGATAAGATGAGAATTTTAATCTTTGAATTGGTATCACGTACTATTAGATATCGGCTTCTTGAAAATCGTAGCACGTACTGGTACACCGCGGTAAACACAGCGCTGACCGTTAAATCGGCACCTTAATTTTCTGATTAAAACGAGATTATCGATCGCATATAGTTAAGTTAATCCGTGTAATCGCGCGACCCAATTGCTCTTTCGAATTAATTGGAACGAATTAATCCCTGACGGTATGTGTTTGCTTATACATAGAATAATATATACATATATATTTAGGTATATAGGACATACATTTTCGACTTCTTTCGTAGATTTTCGAAGAATATGTACAACGTGGTGGATAATACGTCCATACGATTACGATCATTTAAAATCGATCCTACATTTCGATAGCTTTAGTAGAATGAGAATTAAATGCATACGAAACCAATTGCTAGTGTATTCGAGCTCTTCCTATTAACGTCGTTCGATTATCTCTAGAACGTTGATTTACTCGTACTATAAATTTGTCGGCTTGGGATAATAGATCCGTCGTCGTTCACTTCCGGTAGAAATAGTAAAATAGTCCTTGCGGGAATAGTTCTACTCGATCGATAGAGATCGATGACGTCACGAAAAGCCGAAGGTGTTCCTTTTCTATTCGATATCTTTCTATTTTACTCTCTCTCTCTCTCTCTCTCTCTCTCTCTCTCTCTCTTGTTACTCACAAAAGGTTTCGAAGCGTCGAGACGATAGGAAATTTCTAGACAAACCAAGAGAGAGAGAGAGAGAGAGAGAGACTCGTTTCGCAGACTCTTCCCTTCAACGCGTCTCATTGAAATACTCCTATCTCCTTCTTTCGAGTTCGTGGAGTATCGTCAAAGCACTGTGAAACATTTCGAAAAGGAACTGAGATGAAGTGAGAAAGCGAAAGCAGGAAAAAGAGGGTGAATCGTAGGGGAAAGGGAAGGAGACGATAACGATAGCTAGTTTTCCAGCAAAAGTGGCGAGAGAGTTTTGCCGGTAAACATGCAGTAAACGTAGCCCGTAACTCGACGTCACCGCGAGTTTCATGCGAGGATTCGCTTCTCTCCTATATTCGAATCTGTTTGTACGATTTGTATTACGTATTTTTTGTTTTTTCTAAGATGATACGTACATCGGATACGTAACGATGGTTTTTACCATTTCTTTTGATTTCCTTTATTTTTTTTCTTCTTCTTCCTCATCTTTATCTATTCATTTCTTCTTCTTCCTCATCTTTATCTATTCATTTCTTCTTCTTTTTTTTACCTTCTAGAACGTTCTCCTCGATACATAATACGCGCTTGGTTACGCCGTATTCGCGACTTTTTATATAAGTATTACTTACACGTAACACATACGTACATGCGTATATGTATATATAATATATAACGAGAAACGATATCGAAGTCTGCCATAGCAGTCCGAGATCACCTTTGAAAGGAGTCTATGACGACGACGTGTACGACGACGTGTACAACGACAACGACAACGAAGCGAATATCGTGTATAGAAGCTGTGACGGATTAGGCGAGCGTTACTCTTTGCTTCACCCTCGAGAGAGTTTCGGTTAGCTCGTTGAGAAACTCTCCTTCCTCTTCCGGAGTCTCGAATGGATGGAAAGAGAGTAAGAACGGGACTGAGGAAGCTAGTATGAGTGAGAGTGAAAGAGAGAGAGAGAGAGAGAGAGGGAGAAAAGGAGAGAGAGAAAGTAAGAAGGGCGAGGGAGAGTTCGCTGAATTTCAGAGTAATGGCGGCATAGAAATCAGTGGCGGAAATGGCTTGGCTTATTTCTCTTGAGGATATACGAGCTACGTTGGGAAGTTTGTGTGTACGGGGAAATCGGGAATAAGGTTGAAAGGGACGGGACGGAACGTTGCGAGAAAGGGCCACGAATAATACTCGGATATGGAGCTTCTTCTCGCCCAAAAACAAATTGGGAGGCTAGTAAAAATTTCAGTAAAATAACGCGGCTTCTTGTTCGATAGTTTGATAATCAGAAAAAATGCAATTTTATTCTGGTTTTTCTCTGGTTTTTTTTTCATACTCTTCCACCCACCTCTCTCTCTCTCTCTCTCTCTCTCTTTCTATCTATCTCTCTTTATCTCTACCTCCTTCGTTTTTGTTCGCACGATCCATCGCATAATTCAAAGGGTTGTCGCGCTGGCAGGCAGAGTATATTGCACAGAAGATCGCGCTACGGCTGAGTTCACTTTAAAGGTAGTTTAATGGACACATCACGATAAGCGCAGGCAAAATGTTATGCGAGTGTATTATAGCGCTACCAAGGAGGAGAAACTCTCTCTCTCTCTCTCTCTCTCTCTCTCTCTCTCTCTCTTTCTCGCTGTATTTACCATGTTACACGTCTCTCAACGTTCTGTCATACTTGACACTTATGTCAATCCCTTAACGAAAATTCATTGTGTGATTTGTCGTTGGGGAGTAACCATTATCTGCCATCGAGTATACTCTTTGGAAGAATAGAAACTTTTACTTGTTTTATTTTTGTAACCGGGAGCGTTGACGGATTTTATGTAAGTATCTTTGGGGAATCTCGTATGAATATTCAATAGTTTTTGAGGAAAAAGTATTTTATATACTTTTGCGAAGTACTTTTCATTTCTCCTGCAAACTGATTTTTCTCGGTAAATTTTTTCTTTCTTTATTTCGTTTCTTTATTTCGTTTCGTTTCTTTCTTTCGTTTCTCCCGTTTCTTTTTCTTTTTTTATTTTAAATATTCACATTGTGTACATAGGTATCTTTATTTTTAACAGCTCGAAATATTTCGTATAATATAAATGTGGGAGGAAAGGGTGGGGGACAAGGGGGGAGAAAAAAGTTATTTCGTTCGAAAAAGTTTTAGACGAGCGGATTTGTCACGTAGAAAAAAAAACATTTCTTCTCTCTCTCAGTTTGTATTTATATCTCGGTGTATTTTGAACAAGTTTTTCGAAATCCATAAACCAATAGAAGAAAGAAAAACATAAAGATAAAATAAAAATTTCTTTTAAATAGATACTATAGCTTGTTCGTTTGCTTGCTTAGTTTGTTATGCTTAAAGAGTTCGATGATACAAATAATTTATTGACTTCGAAATATTGCCCCAGCATGGTCGGCTCTTTTTCAATATTCAAAGTTTCTTTTTCTTCTCTCTTTCTCTATCTTTCGGTTATGCAAAATATGTGTAGTACCACTCAACCAGTTTTGTACTCCGAACACGAACGTTACATTTCAGTATAAAAAAGACTTTTGAAATAAAAAATACCATAAAATGTGGACTTTAATTTTAATCATGTAATTACGTTTGATCAATCGATCCCCATATCAATGTCAATTCATTACCTCTGATTACGTTGGTCTTTGAATAATAATTTATATTAAATCATTTATATATTGAAATTGAAAAGAGTTCTTGTGTATGTAATGTATAAAACAGATCAAACGAGTGAGAGAGAGAAAGAAAGAGAAACAGATAAATAAAAAATCTGAAATTTATACTAAAACCGCGGATTATATCGGATCAGGTTACGATCGCATTCCATTCATTTTTTTTGGAGATCGCAGAGAAAACAATGGTAGGTAGGCATTCCAAAAGAGAAAATTCGAAAAAGAGATAAAACGAATAAAAATTTATGACGATATTAACGTCTCTCGCAGGGCACTCGTTTACGAGCATTTTTTTGTTGTTGTTGTCGGGGTAAAGTGAATTTTTCGAGAATCAATAATGTCATATTTGAAAGCTTCAAAGAAATCGTTTTATTTTGATCTGTATATCATTATTTTTCGTTAGATTTTAATGTATCCTCTTCTCGGTATCGTTAAAAGGTACACTGAAGCGAGTTCTTTTTTTTTTCTTTTTCCTTTCGTAAAATCGTTTCTATAAACTGTACGGGGATATTAAGGAACAGGACTTTGCGCGAATCTTCATCTTTATTAACCGTTTCGTGAGAGAGAAAAATATGTGAGACTATTAAAACTTTCTTCCAACTGGTATCACAGAATAGAGACTAAGGAAGAGAAAGAGAGAGAGAAAGAGAGTGAAAGTAGAGACTTTTAGAGATGATAACTTCAGAACTGAAATGGAATGTTCTCTGAGAGTATTAAGTCTTCTTTGCGGTGTCACTTAAAAATGAAAGAAGGATAAGACCAGGACGAGCTGATATAATTCGGTGAGTTCTTCGCAAGTCATGAAAATTCTTCATTAAAAAGAAGAACGTCTAATCATACAAAACTGTCTCTTATCCCATTATCTTTTTCTTCGTTCTTTTGATTTTATCGAGACTTCGAAAAAAAAAAAAAATACCAACTCGTTCTCGTGTCTCTCGTAATAATTCGCAACACGCGAAACGTCACGTTACGAAACGAAGAAAAAATGCGTCTCGTTTTGGTCGCTCGATAATACTCACACAAGTAATATTACGCGAAAAGGTCCAATCTTCCAAACCGAGTTAATAACTTGTGCAAAATTCTGCGCATGCAAACTTGCAATTCATTCTTGCTAACGTGGCGCATGGTATTTGGGAAAATGTACGATGTCGCGATAAGCCAGGTTATCCTGATGTTATTTTCCACGTAGCTATATATACATATATAGTAAACCGAGTCAGAGAAATAATCATTTTGATCATATATTCTGCGAAAATTTTGCGATTTATTTCATATTTTCTTATTTCCTTTTACATGATTTATTTCTTTCTTTCTTTCTTTCTGTTTTTTGTTTTTAAACCTAAAGGGAATTCCAAAATAACAAGTATTTATCGAAAAGATGATTGAAAAAGTTTATCAAATTGAATTTCGAAGAGAAACCGATCGTTGCTTTGTTGCAGATATTTACTTTATATCATAAATATGATAGATATTAATGAAATCTATCGACGAATCGATCGTTCGATATGGGATTGAATTTTTTCTCGAATTGTTTTTCCGTAGATACGTATAGGTAAAGATTAGAAATCGAGGAACGCGAATTCAAGAAAAGTAGTAATAATTTAGGAGCTTTTTTTCTAACGAACCCCGGGAAACTAGAAAGATAATGAAAAATCTAAACGACGAGTGTAGAGAATAACAGGTCTTTGTATTGGGAACCAGACCACGTAAATGAAGATCCCACACCGATCGAAATTTCAGAAAAAGGAAAATATCGCGAGACTTGTTTTTGCCCGGATAAAATGCCATCCGTTTCCCTTCTTCTTCCGGGCGAATTATTTCTCTCTCTCTCTCTCTCTCTCTCTCTCTCTCTCTCTCTCTCTCTCTTTTTCTCATCTGTGAACATTTGGATGCACAGGCAAAACGAACGGCCATTATTCGAAATGGGCAGTCGTCTTGGTAAGAGAAATTTTCCTCTATAAATTTTCCCTTGTCGAGCCTCAGTATATATATATATATATATACCTATATGTATTATCGCTTGTATAATGCGAAACTTCTCAACGAATAGCAAGCTTTTACGATGTTAAAATGTATAAACGCGTTATGGGTTTCGTAACATAAATAGTTTCACATTATTTATAGATACAATTATGCTACGGACGAAATGTTATTTAAATAAATAAGTAAAGGCAACAGGGATCGAAAGAATTATTTATGATGCAGATATTAGCTTTGAAATTACATTATTATAGTCTTATTCAAAAAACATTGCACGAAGGTATAGAAGTGTTAATCGTCTGAAGAATGGATTTTAAAAATTTATCGAATACATATAGGTATACTTGAGAGATATGAAAGGATACAATATTGGCAAAAATTGATCCTATTATACTGATATTAATTGAAGTACATAAAAAGAAAAACGATATTTTTTCTTTTAAAATAATCTTGGTTTCCAGTTTCTCTGCGATCACTCGTTCCGAAAATATCGCTTTCGAAAGATTGTCATTCATAATTCGTGTGCATCTGTTCATAGTAAGTAGTAGTAGTAGTAGTAGTAATAAAAAAAACTATTTACGATGCGCCATCAGCTGACAACATAAATTCCAGGAATTTATGTAGGTCACTATGTCAATGTGCTTCCATTCACTAAAGAAATTATATAGATCAATGATCTAATGTAAACATTCTTTATTTGCATGATACTATTTCTGGAACAAAATATGGTAAAAACTTCGGATAAAAACCCGAAGATAAAGGTCACACTATCCCTTTATGTTTTAAATATATTTTAAAAAATTGTTATTACACACAATTTTTTATAAACATTTTTATATAAGAATTTTAAATAAAATTAAATTGAATAATCAACTAGGACAGCGAGGGATTAATTTTTCCCCCGCTATAGTTTTAATTTATTATAAATTATTTATATAAACAATTTTTTCGAAAGAAATTATTTTTAAAAATATTTTCTTTGCTTTTCTTTCAAATTTTTGTTATTCTATTGTATCAAATATTTGATAACATTAAACGTTTGTTTGAACAATTTTTTAAAATCATTGTTTTAGATCTAAGTAGAACAATTTTTCGTTTATTCGTATATATAAATATATGTACTGCATAAACAAGTCTATTGAAGCGGTTATGAAAGTCATATAAGATCGTGCCAGAATAATCAGTCTTTATTAGTTGTTCATTCTTTCATCATATCACTTTTCTCACCTACTGTAATAAAAAAATTATTTTACGTTTATAAAAAATATCTATATCATCATCTAAGTTATATCACGCTTAATTAAAAAGAAAAATATATTCACTAAATTTAATGTGTTTCTTACTTTCTATCATATTTATAAAAAAAAAAACCGTGTTATATTAGTAAAATATTCATTCACAAATTTTGTCCAAAAATTGTATTTTGAAGCTGAAATTTTAACCGAAGCATAAAATATCGATTTTATCCCAATATTTTTCGGCCATATTTTTGTATTATTTTACTGAAACTGAAATAAGAAAATACTGGTAGTTTTGCATAGATATATTTGTATATACGGATATTTTTTTTTTGGTTTCAGTATTTATCGATACTATATCGATTCCGAAAATAACGATTGAAATAATATTGGTATTTAAATCAGATAAAGTTTTGAGTTACAGAGTATATTATTGGTATTAAAATCATACTGGTTTTAAGTTCCTAATTAAAAAGTAATCGATCTGTCAATTAAATTTACGAAGCTATTGAAAAAATACATCTGTTATAATATGTTAATTGAATGTGAATAAACAAGTAAGAAAAATTTGAGGTAATTGTGGAAAACAATTATCAAGTTTGATACGAAGTAAGTGTATAGAAAGAAAATTATAAGCATACGAAAAAAGAAAATAAATCACACAATTATTTACTTTAAATTGACAATTAAGTAAACAATATCTAGTTTGTAGTTATGCACTTATCTCAAATTGCAAAAACATATTACTTGGTACCTCTTTTCATTTCTGTTACTTCATTGTTTTTTCAACGCACCTATTTACGTTATAATATTAGTAGTAATAGTAATAATAATAACGGCAGTAGTATTGGGTAATCTTTAATCAGCCCGTCTACTCAGTATGCTACATTTTTATTTCTTTATAATATTTCGAGGAAATAGCAAATGAAAAGGAAAAGAATAACAAACTATATATACACACATACACACACACACATATATATATATATATATATATATATATATATATTAAACGAAAGAGAATGAGATAAAATCGGGCGCGAATTAAACGTCTTATAAATTCATCGCTCTGGAACTCCGAGATAGGTAATTTATATGAAAATTAAAGTCGCCTCTTGACGTTTCTTTTGTATCCATTTTCGACCAGACGAACGTTTTGATTAAACCATGAAGAAATCCTTCCCTTATACTTTTCATTTCCTTTTTTCATTTTTTTTTTTATATAAATCTCTTATCCTTCTTCTCACCGAACAGGGGGGGGGGGAAACGAATGAATATGCGATCGTATTTTTTCCACAAATTTTGTGACGAAAATTTTATTAAATAAATAAACACGAGAAATTTGATCAAAAGTGTTTACCCGATTGTTATTGACGGGCGAACAACAATAATTCTTTTTTTATTATATAATATAATAATAAAATGGGAAAGATGAGAAAAGATGTCAATGAAATTTTTTAACGATTTTCTGCTTTCATATCCTATACTTTGTTCTTACTTGTGATTTTACGCGTAGGTAAAAGAGAAAGAAAGAGGAAGCGCCAGTGAAACGTCGGATATTAAGAGGGGATAGGGGAAGGAAGGGAACAACTATTCATCCCCTTATACTCGGATAAAATATCGTTTCGCGATCGATATGTATCATACGGAAGTAAACGTTGAATTAATGACGACAGTGTACCTCTGGGAACGATGAGTTCCGAACGACTTGTTTTGACCAACTCCTTTCGTGCTATTTTGTTCTTCAATTTTTCCTCTCTTTCTTTTAACTTACCTTACAATTTTCTTCGTGTCCTTTCTACGCTGTACTACTTTACCACCGAAAAGCCCTTCTCCCTCGAGCTTTGATTTCAAAGGAAAGAAGAAGAAGAGAGGATAAGAATATACACGGGTGTATAAACGTCTCGTATATTATATAATATATAAAATTAGATAGATGTTTCGTTATATAATATAATATGTGTATAGATGTATCAACGTATATATATATATGTATTTGAAATAAGTTCTGGATTCGAGGTAGATCGGTCTTCAAGATGGAATTACACGACGAAGCCCACTTGCCAATAACCGAACAGTCATCTTTTTTCCTTGATCCGAGTTCAGTGTTGTTCCTTTGGATAACTTTATACGAGTAAAAAGGACGATTCGTCGATGGAACCGCACAAACGGTCTACCAGAGTATCCTTCTGTTACGATTTATCAACGATCCATGTGTTCCCTCGGTTACCGTTTACCGTTTACCATCCCTGTTATTATCGTCTGCGTTGCTGACCACGTACAACGAATCGTTACGACTAACTTGATCGTTTCCTCTCTCTCTATCTCCTTCTCTATCCCCATAGCCTTCGGCGATCGTAAGCCAAGCTTGGTACCGATTGAAAATTAAACATCATTGTGTTTACCTAGCCCTATGCATGTTACTTCAATGTATATTCATGTACACGTTTTATGGCAAGCTACGTTATTCACAGACGTTTGTATCAGGATCAAGTGGCTTTTCGGAATTATCGTTCCTACTGATATTCCGATTGCTGACCAAGTATGCTCGACTAACTCGAATTAATTAGAAGGTAGTGTCCATTAAAACGATTTGCCAATTAATTATTGTTGTTACACAGATTTGAAATAAACGATGAGTGGAGTTAGTTTATTTCTATTCGATTAAAAAAAAAAAAAAAAAAAAAAAAAAGAAAAAAAAAAGAAACAAGGAAAAGAAAGTCGAATGAAAGATATAATTATCATAGGGTAGTAAAACTATTCTCGTTCGCGGTAGCCATCGCATGGAATTAGAATGTGTATATATATATATGAATTCCATGCCGATTCGATCAATTAGCGTTCACGTTTAGGTGGATCGAAGTAAACGCCACGTAAAGTTGAACGAGCTTGTAAACTACATATGTATGTATGTATATATGTATATGTCGGTTGTAATAGTTGCTCGCGCACGATCGAAGCTACTATATATCAACAAGACTTCAATGAACCACGTTTCATTTTATCCAATTACATGAAAATCGTCTATCTCTATACGCCATGATACAAATCGATTTGATTTCTTTTTTGTTTCTTCTCTCTTTTTTTTTCGTTGGGGGAGTGGTGGGGTGGAGAGGGTGAAAGGGGGGAGTGATTTTTTTTCTGTTTTTATTCTAATCGCTCGGCGAACATGCAAAGCCGATTAGAGAGAAACAGAGAACGGTAACGCGATATGCATGGACGATAGCAGCTAACGAAAGCTCCGCGATCAACGAAAACGGTCGAATAAATCTTTGTCGTTGTTGTCGATGTTCTATCTTCCGACTCGGCGTCATTGGAATAGTAGTAGGTAATCGACGTTATTATATTAGTCAATTCGTAGCTATATCATCCTTGACCACCGTCGCCATTAGTCCTAACGCTTCCCACCTTGTCCTAGTATAGTTTCTCTAACGTTACTGAAATCAATGTAAATTCATTACGTCCAAAGGCATGCTCGGTAATTGCATAATATTGATATAGAGCCTGGAATGGTTTAAAGCATCGTCTCTCTCACTTTGCATGTAAATGATATACTTTATCATATTTACTAATCTATAATATTATACCGAATAGGGTAATTTGTTTCGAAAGTTTCCGATCAATGAATAATAATTTTTATTCCCATAGACACACACATAGTCATTTATAAATCGAATTCGTTAATTCATTCGAACGAAACGCATGACTTTTTTTTCTTTAATGTCTATGTATTTAGGCTTTTATTTTGTACGGCCAATACGATAATTATCGGTATGGCATGCTTTATCCGGTTTTCTATGTTCCATAAAAAGCACCACTTCATTAACGTTTTATTATTTGAGACAGGTCATTAAATTCGATCGTGTTTATTGGCTTATTGCTTATTTTTATATTCCCTCGTAATGCCGAACTTTCGACAAAAAATTTATTTGATTATTCGATGAGGAAAAAATAAATAAATATCATGTGTATATATATATGCTTAAATAAACAATTAGGGAAAATTGAAAATTTAATACGATCATTTAGAAATAATTCGATATTAGTGACAAGTTGACATTATATAATCTATAAATGGCTAATGAATTCGTTAACAAGTTTAATAATTAAGATAGGAATAGTTTTCCATTAGTATTAAATACGTAATATTTTTGTCAAAGGTAATCACATTCATTTTTTTAATCGAACGCCACAAAAAAAAACAAAAAATAAAAAAGAAAACAAGGATGCGGAAATAATTTCGATTGTCCTTGATGTCTGTTTCGATAATAAAAAAAAATATTTCTATATTATATATATATATATAAATAAACATATATACATACGTATTTACATACGTATGCACAGGTACGTAGATATCAGGCTCAAGTATCAAAGCAATTAAACGTCACGTTTAAAAGCCTCCCACGTGTGTGTACATGCAAGTGCGTCGATCGTTATCAGAACTCGCGGACTTTTTCAAATCCCATGAACGCAATCGTTATCGACGATCGTTCGGGCGTTCCGCGTACTCGTATGTGCTTCAGAAAAAAATAATAATAAAATATAAAAAAAAAAAAAATGAATATAATCGAAAGTTGTATTTTGCTGACGAAAAGAGAGTCAAGCGCTGCTTGGTAAATTCTCTTCCTATCTCTCTCTCTCTCTCTCTCTCTCTCTCTCTCTCTCTCTCTCTCTCACTCACTCACTCACTCACTCACTCACTCACCTACTCTCTCTATCCTTCTCTTTTTATCTTACAAATAGAAATATAAGTAACGTACCTATATTACATTTCTGATCGAGAAGGAAATTTCTTAAAAGCAGGTCATGCGTGATTTAAATCTACAATTTTTCTCAACTTTTACCTTACATTTTTCCAACTTTCTTTCTGTATAGCTAGGTATAACTATAGTCTGGTGGTTCGCGTTCAAAGGGCGTCCTTAGACTTTTGGTTTTACGCTTCGTTCGTACGGTCGAGCGAGAGACAGTAATACGAGAGACTACTACCGAAGCCAAGTTTGCAATAATGGAACGGAACGTGGAAAAATCTATTGTCCTTTCATTCTGAGAAAAATCTCTCTCTCTCTCTCTCTCTCTCTCTCTCTCTCTCTCTTCTCGTCTATGCTCTCGTCTACTCGCTGAAATGCTATTTTTTTTTCTTTCCCCCTCCCTCCCTCACTCCACTCCCATCCCCGTTACTTTTCTCTCGATAAATATGACGTCAAATAAATCCTAGAGTTTACGATTTTTGCTTTTCACTCGTGATTTTTTTTTTTCTTTCTCATATAAAATCACTCTCTCTCTCTCTCTCTCTCTCTCTCTCTCTTTTTCTATCTATCTATCTTTTTCTTTCTCGTGTGTACATTTGCAAACTACTCGTGAATATGAGTAAGCGAAATATCTATTCGAGCGTCTTTAATCGCTTCTTAACGTTACACGATTATTATCAACTTTATACTTAGCGATCATGTAACGATAACCTACTTACTGAAAATGGTTATATAGGTATCCTGATATATCCATATACATGCATATATATATATTTTCATTTGGTGAAAGAGATTTATATAATGTTGGAGAAATAATATTTTCCTATTGTTTCTTTCTCTCAAATTTCAATGTGTGAATGGAACGTATAAAATAATTTGGAAAAAAAGTTATCCTATAATACATAAATTATTTCAATAATTTTCATTTCAATTAATATATTTGTATCATCGCTAATTTCAATGATAATGTATTTTGGCGCTATTTAATTTAAAAAAAAAATTAACTAAACAAGAAAGAGAGAGAGAGAGAGAGAATAAAGAATATAGACGGAAACATCGATGAAAGAACAATGATGCGAGCTTTCAAGTAAAGAACGACGAGCTTTGACGTCGAGCATAACGTAGGAGGATTAGAGACGCGTAACGAGAATACCGAAAAGTTCTTAAGATCGGATTAAAGGATTTCAGTAGGATAGCGGAAGAGCTGCGGGCGACGGATCGCTTGCGTTCTTCGAGGTAGACGAATGAGGGTGCAGGCTATTCGAGCGGTATATATCTCTATGGGTAAAGCGGTAAGTCATTTGAAACAAGGAATGCCACTTACTCTTCTACTCTGATACCTATACTTCCTTTCCTATACTTCGTTTTCTATACTTCGTTACCTATACTTCGATGCGTACTTTTGGTGCACTTGTTTTACACTTCAATGTGTGTATTGTACGTGCGTACGTGCGTGTGTGTGTGTGAGTATGTATGCTACGTATAATTTTAAATATTTACGATGAACTTGTAATACTATGATAGAAATATTAATCAACGTTTTAGTCACATTGAAATACTTGTTCTTATCGAATCACTAAAATTCAAGCAAGGGTGTTGGGCACGGGTTACCTGTTCAAAAAAGATAATATAATCGTGTAGTGTTGACTGCTAAAACACGGTAAAAAAAATGTGACCTCTTTCGTAGTATTGGATATAAGTATAAAAAGTTGTTTGTATAGAAGCGACTCGAACCCGTAAAAGGGTGGGACAGGATAAAAAGAAGACAAGACTACTGGAAATATTTTTGTTTACTTATTTATTCATCAACTTGTTTTTACATCCAATAAAAAATTCTATTATATAAGAGATAAATAATTCCTTAAGAATATTTCGGGATTAAAGAGAGAAATAGATGGAATAAGAGAAAAGAATGGTATAATAAGTAGGGAAAAAGGTCTCGAGGTCCCCGTAATATTTGCGTGACATGACGTTGAAGTTTGATCGCGCGTTAGATGTAAAACGTTAAATGAAGGTGGGTTAGATCGAGTACTACTTCGCTTTTACGATCGAGGTCAGTCAAATGCATCCTAGAATCGGGTGTTATATCGCAACATTGACATTTCTTACGAACGAGAATACGTTTGAATGTGTAAATATTGTAACGTTTTCGCATACATATTCGACATACGTTCCTTCCTTACCTCTCGCCGTTATAGTATTTGACTTCTGTTTCCTCTTTTCTTTCCTTTTCCTTCCCTGTTTTTTCTCTATTTTTTTTCTTGTTTTTTTTTTTTTTTCAATACGAGCGTTATAAATGTTGCAGAGTTATAAAAAGAATGGGGGAAGCGCGAATGATGCTAAAGTCACGATCCAAATGGAAAAAGACGAAACGAGTAGTTTTGGCGGGTCGCCAACCAGAGAATAGAAGAGAAGAGAAGAGAAGAGAAGAGAGAAAGAGAGAGAAAAAAAAATATCGGCTAGGGTGAAAGCGAATGACTAATATGCATTTTTTTTCTCGAGATTAACGCTGGCGAGTCTACGGGCTGGCTTGTTAAAATATCGTTTACCAGCGGTTTACCGGCTATCTCGTACTCTTATCGGTCCAAAGCCTCTCTTCTCGTGAAAATCCTGGGATTTGAGGTTTCTCCTAGCTGGCTCGTAAAATCGACCGATTACGAACGATCTTTGTCCGTCAAAGGGAAACCAGAATATGCCCACGCTCTGTGTAATGGAAACGTTAAAGAAACAATTGATAATGAGCATCTATCCGTTAGAATCCAATGTTTAATCGTTTTCTCTGAATTCAAACAGAAATATTTATAGAAACGAATTTCGATGTGAATGAAACGTGTACAAAGATAAAAGATAAAGAGATGAAAAGGAAACTAGAGAGACGGGGAAAAAAAAAACAATGTCATGAAAAATCTAAGAAATTTTACTAGTTTCTATTATTATATATTATTTTTCTATTTGCTTTTCTTTTTCTTTTCTTTAAAATTTTTTGAGAATAAACGACAAGTAATTGAAATTAAAAACAACATGCAAAATGGCAATATGAATTACCGAGTGTTGTTACACGTAATATAATATTAACCAGTTCATGGTCAAATCATGAGACCTTTAACAAGGTATGATCTTGAGAAATGTGAGCTCTAAGTCGAGTGATGGAGCATGAAATATAATTGAGTAGTCAAATGGGATGAAAAAGAATTTGAGTAGGAGATATATTAGAATTTCGTCACACGAGGAATGAACACGGTATTAAAATAAAGATTTCAATCGATTATCCATTTTTACCAAAAGGTTTGGAGGCGAGAATAGGAGAGGTATATTTTTCTCAAACCGAATTTCGATTCAATGATGAAATTATTTCTTCTCCAATTTTTTTTTTCTTTTTTTTTTACAATTAAAATCGTCGATATCGAAGAAAAGTCAGACTTTCGATAAACCAGTTAATTTACTTTAATATTTCTTCGCACGTTCCGTATAAAATGGTACGATTTAAAAGGCTCGTACTTATCAGTCTTTGCCAGTTTTTGTTTTATTATTTTTTCCTTTAGTAAAACCGTGCTAGGGAGTAAAACCGTGCTAGAGCGACGTTAGCAAAATCGCACGATCTTTCTTGGCTCGTTTCGTACCCTCGAGTATAATATATTACAAGTCTGTTCTTCTTATCCGCGTATAGGAGACAAGAGTGAACATCAGAGAAAAAAGGGGCGAGAAAAAGAGAGAAGTCGGTGGAAAGGGGGGCTGGGGGTGAAGGGTGGGGGGTGTGTGGATGGGTGCAACGAACAATTCGGTCTGCCATAAATACACTTTTCCTTCGTGCACTTTCCATTTCACTACTTTATACAAGTCTTTATTACTAGCAAGAAAGGGTCAAACGTTATGAATGAGAGAAACAAAAGAAAAATAAAAAGAAAAGGATAAAAAGAGAGATAGAAAATGGAAGAGATAGGTTCGCCTAAAGGGCTAGGGAAGAGAGGTCAATTTTATCGCCAACGGGCACACGCCGACTTCGACTTTCAAGTTCAGACCATGGGAGAAATCCCCCCTGTCAGAGCTTTTTCAAGGCGGATTTCACGAGTACGCGTAAACGCGAGTCGCGCCAGGCCCTTCCCCCAGCCCCCCCAACCCCCCGTCAAGGGCCAGCTCGTTTCTATCTCATTCTACTTCTACTTCTACTTCTACTTCTACTACGTTTACTTTCTTTCGACTTCAGACGAAAGTAATTTTTTCCGGCACGACTTAAGAGGGCTGCTAGCTTTTCTTCCCTTTTTTTTTTTTTTGTTTTTCTTTTCTTCTACCATATCTTTATCTCTTTCTAACTACCCCTTACGTTCTGCTTCTTTCGGTGCCACTTCTTTCCCTTTTCTTTTTTCTTCTACTTCTTCTTCTTCTTCTTCGTCTCGTCTCGTCTCGTCTCGTCTCATCTTCTTTCCTCTTTACTTTACCTCCGTTTTTCTTTTTTTTTTCTTTCGTTTTTCTTTTTTTTTCTTTTTCATTTCCTTTTTTTTTCCTCTTCCCTATAGGGAAAGAAGCCAACCGGGGCAATTTACTACGAGACATTTAATGTCTGCCGCCGCGACGGGATACATTTACGAGGAAAGACGGGGGGATTTAGGAAAAGCGTAAAGTAGACAGGAGATGGGAAGACAGATAGGTAAAGAGAAAGAGAAAAAGAATGATAGTTTGTAATAAAGATAAATAACGATTTGAGTACGATCCGATATTTTATTGACGAAAACGATTTGAATTCGAGTTTCGAAAAACGGGGGGAATTAATTATTCTTTTACATCTAACTAAAAAAAAAAAAAAGAAAAGAAGATACAAAGAGACAAATAAGATTAATCGAATTGGAGAACAATATTTCTCGCGTGGATCTCGTCATTGAAATTCTTCTTTTTATTATTTTTATTTTTTTTTTAAACACTTCACACTTTCTCCTTCCTTTCCCTTTTACTCTCGTCGAGGGGGTCAGTTGGTGGCTGACAAACAAATCTACAAGAATAATAAAAAAGCAATTTCGGTTCAGCTGTATCCGAGACAAGTGATTACTGAGCATCCTTGTAACCCGTTGGAAAAATTCGCGAGGGAAATGGCCAAAGAGAAAGAGAGACATGGCTTATGTGATGAAGAAAGACTGGGAAAGAAAGAATGATACACGATCTATCGATACTCTATTATTCCCGAGGGTGTGCTGACCTCGAATAGATCTTTTCTTCGTTTCTTATTTTTCCTTCTTCTACCCTCTTTCTCTTCTTCCCACCTCCCCCCTTTCCCCCTTCCCACAACTCTTCCTACCTCTAGCAACTTAGCCAGTCGTTCCCTCCGCCACTGAAAACGTGACTGGGAAAAAGAATGATGATATTTTTTTCTTACGTTCATCTTAGTAGCCTATCGAAAAGCAGAAGAGATCTTAGGACTACAAAGTAATACTAGCAGATGTTTATTGATATATTATATTGTTTGTCTGATCACGCACTCCCTCGCTAGTTAACGCATTTCATCATATTTAATGAAGTTGAATAAGAAAAATGATCCTGGTAACTTTCGATCCGTTAAAAGGTATATTGGATAAAGATAAATGAATAGATAAGAAAATATTTTATCGTAGTGAATATTGGAGAATATAATAATAATATATTAGATATAGCAATTAATTCGGTGTCTTGATATTATATCGCATGAAAATCGTCATTTTATTTTCGTCCTAGGAATTCGGCAAATGTCGGAAAGATGGGGACCAAAGTAATCGAAAATAATATAGAATATTTCGAATATGATTACTTACAATTAATAAATAAATATTAAATTTGTTCAAAAGTATCGAATTAATTTAGCTACGCCTAATAATTAGAAAGAATTATAGATTCATGTAATTATTATTTAAAAAGGAAGCAAAAGGAAATAAAAGTTAAAATAATTCGATTGATGTTAAAAATAATTCGAATTTTTATTTTAACGTTTAATAAAATAAATAAATATTAGGTGGGATCATTGATCGTCTACAAATTTGTAACTTGATTTAAAATAATCTCAAAGCGTAAAGAATTGCTAAAGAAATTGAAGATTTGCGGATCGCTTGAGAGCATGAAAATAATGCAGAACTCGAAGAGTTAAACGCACCGAGAGACTTTTTTTCTCTCTCTCTCTCTCTCGTCTCAAGAGCCCACGTCGAATCTTACGATTGGATCGTAAACCGTGCTTTCGCTTACATAAGAAGTTACATAAGGGAGTAACGACGGTGGTCGTCACGGAGCAACGTTGGAACTTTTAGTTTCTACTTTTTCCTTTTCCTTTTCCTTTTCTTTTTTTTTACTCTACTACTTCTTTTCCTTCTTCTTCATTCTTTGAATTTTCACTTCTTTCTTTCTTTCTTTCTTTCTTTCTTACTCTGAATACTTTAGATTTTAAGAAGGCTACGTATACTCTCMCCTCCCTGCCATTCTTCCGTTCATTCGTTCGTTCCTTCGTTCCTTCATTCGTCTACACCTAAAGAAAGTTAAACATCTGAGGATATCGTTCCTTCGAGGGATTTAAATCAACATAAGCCTCGTGGAAATAAAGGAAATAAAAAAAAAAAAAAGAAAAAGAAAGAAAAAAGGGAAAAAGAAAGAGAAGAAAAAAAAAGGAGTCGTATTCTATCGTTAAACGGAAGGTGGTAAAGTGAATTCGAATGAAAAATTCGTGTGACCGGACCGGCTGCTATTCAGCAGTGATATCGTTCAAAAAAACGAAAGATTGTAATTAAAAGATTTTCGATAGCCTGTCTATAGCGAATACCCTTGGGTTGAACGTTTAACGACAAAGCGAGATAGTGCGATAGGGAGCAATAGGGAGAAAGATAGATGGATGAATAGATAGAAATTGAGATACGAAGAGAGAGAGAGAGAGAGAGAGAGAGAGAGAGAGAGGCAGACAGACAGACAGTCAGACAGACAGACAGATAGAGGTGGGTGCTGTGAAAAGCCGATGTGCCCCGTTGATCCATCGATAGGTCATTTACATGTCGCGTCTGCCATTAAGTCTTCCTACAGCTCCCCCGTATTGGTGGTACATATGGGTCCCAGGGCCGTACCTAGGTTGCTAGGATTGTACGTGTTCGAGAGGTAGAGCCAAGCTTCAAAGGTTTACGAGCAAGCCGCATCTGCCTCGTTGTTAACGCTCGAACGAGCGGACGTTGATACACGGTTCCAACGTAAAAGCTGCTACGGAGAATTCTTCGAAATTTGTGCAAGTGTGTAGCATACGTGCAAGCGTGGATGTAACTTTGTACGTGTTTATTTGTTATGCGTGTGTGCGTGATACAACGTGTTCGTTTCATAGTATTCGACTAACGCGGAGTGAGAGAAGAGGAAAAACGGTCCAAAGTGACGGACAGTTCGCAATCGCGAAACTTCGCCCATCGATAATGGCAATAATTGTCGATAGTTGCTAGGGGAAAGAAAAAAAAAAAAAAAGGATACGGGCTGTCATTCGTCGAAGTTTCGCCGAGGACGCGCGCTCGACCGAAAATTTGCGTTAGTTCGTCGCTGTATCACCTTTTTTTCTTTTCCCCCTTTTACTTTTTTGCTTTCTTTTTTTTCTCTTTTTTTTTTTTTTTCGTTATGCTTTCTCTCTATTTCTCTCTGTCGACTTTAGTACATCGGCGAAACGAATTCGACGTCTCGACTTCATATCCCGATGTTCGATTGACAAGCGTGCAAATATCAAGTCGAGAATATTGTCGATGAAAATTTTTGCCCTCCTTTTTTCGATTCGTGACAGATATCTATCTACAGATTTGAATAGTATAGCACGTTAGAAAATTCTTGAAAAATATTGGAAATAAAGAAAGGAATAAGAAGAAGAAGAAGAAGAAGAAGAGAGAAAGAGAAGTCGAAAGATAGAGAAGAACGATCGTTTTGAAGTTTTGAGTTTAGGGAAGTGCTCTCTTTAAATAATAACAGCTCCTCTACTAGCAGTGGAAAGTAGAGAGAGAGAGTCGTGATAATGTCAGACAGACAGAGGTTCTAGTATTAGAATGTTGGAACGATACTGCCGTCCCTGAGTAGTTAACAAGTGTCCTCGAACTTTGCCTTTTCCTATAAAATTGTTGTAACATTTGATATCAGACGCATGTACTATACGTTGATGGTACGTACGTTGATAAGAGCTCTTTGAGTACAACTCAAGTTACTTTAGTTTTCGAATAAAGGAGAATAGAAACTTCAGTTGAGGGGAATTATGTGTTGACTTGGCGAATTAATATTAGAGGATGATCTTTTGCCTGCCGTTTATATATTCTTCTTTGTTTGTCTTTGATTCATTCAAACTAAAGGACAAAGTTAACATTACTTTTTCTCTACTCCCATTTTTTTGTTTTAAATGAAATTTTAATGAAGTATATATAACTTCGTAATTTTTGTCAATTACCTATTTACGATAAGTCCTAGAAAGTTTATCCGAGAGGGTACTTTTCATTTATCAAAAGAAAAGAAAAGAAAAAAATCAAACCTAATGTTTAATAAAATGAAAATATCTTGACGTAATGATACAAAGCTCTTTTCTCTCTCTCTCTCTCTCTCTCTCTCTCTCTCTCTCTCTCTCTCTACGGTCGGTAGTTAAAATGAAATATTTGAAACTTTTCCTCTTTATTCCGATTATCAAATTAATTCCATTTTCTACGTTCAAGAATTTACGTAAAGCTTGATTTTAAATTGAACTAATCGCCCCTTTCCTTGACTCCACGTTAAGCCATATTCTACTTAAATTTCATTTAAGTCTTAAGTACGAGCTCAACAGTCGTCCCCGTAATGCGCGTACATTACGCTCAGCGTTCTCGACTGACAATCGTTATTCGAGATTCTAGATTCCATATGCGTATTAAAGGAAAGAAAGAGAGGGAGAGAGAAAGAGAAAGAGAGAGTGAGAGAGAGAGATAGTATGTGGGTATCTCTCTGTGTGTATGTTTATATATGTATGTGTGTTTGTACGAGAGAGAGAAAGATATCAGAATATTCAGTCGCGATATCGAAGAACCATTCTCACGCACGCCGTTATAGCATTATCGTGGGACGTCCTGATACCGATATATTTCGCCGATAAGTCGGTTATCTCTGTTAGGAATTAAATTGTTCTCTCCGTTAATCGAGAGAGGTACCCATACCACTCGGTATAAACGGAATAGCGTTACTCGAAACGAAACGATCTTGTTCATTAACTACTTGCCGATATAGATTCGAAGAAGGAGAAACATCTTCGTGTTTGCACTTTCGAAAATGATATTCCCATGGTACCGTAATAACAATAATAACGATTCAATTTTAGCCCGTCTTCGAACTTTAATCATTATTTTAGTTATAACGTACGTTTAAAATAGTATTTCTATCGGGAAAATCTAAATGACATTTTTTTCTCGGGATAAAATTATTTTCATATTAACCTTTCGCTAACTGAGAACTCGTCGTGCGATTTATTTTCGAACAAATCTAAAGTTGGATTCATCGTTCATTAATATTAATCACAATGACTATTGATAAAAATTCGATAAAAATCAACGATGCAATAGAAAGCGATTGACTTTCAATAATGTAGAATGAGCAGTGTATCGATGTGTTTCTGTGTGTGTGTGTTTTCCTATATCGTATAGCTTATTTGTATATTTCTTTTATTTTCTATTATTGTACGTTTCAAAGAATTGTTGATTATTTTTCATCGATATGGCGACCTAAAATTGCTACGGATATTTGCAACAATGCAGGTCGCGTCTACCTTTGACGATGTTTCATAAAACTTCTCTTTCTCTCTCTCTCTCTCTCTTTTTCTAGCTTTTCATTTTATATTTTACCATTTTCCTCTAATATAACGAGAAATTCCATAGTAAAATTGGCAAAAGTTATTTACACGAGTACATATAAATTATATATATAATAGATAGCTACTTTTTTTATTGAAAATGATCCCTAATACTTAACTAGATTCGAATATAAATCCTTTTCAATTATCCTTTTTAATTATAAAAGGGAACGTTTACATTCGATATAATATTTTCACGTTTATACAAAGATATCGAATTAAACGTCATCGCAAGAATAACGAATTCCATTAAATGACGTTACCAATGGATACGAATCGAAATATTCTCATTTTATGTTTTACCTTTTTTTAAGTTACGAGCATCATCATTTCTTTTTAGTATTGTATTATTTGCAAATATTTGCGCTCTGTTATATATCCAATTTCACGAGGAACGAGTAACGTTATCTCGCATCTTGTCTCACCCTCGCTCTCTCACCCTTTCTTTCTTCCTCTCCCTCTCCCTCTCTATCTATTATGAGATAGAAATAAAATGTTGTTAGACAAGAGAGTCTCCTAAGAGAGAAGTGGCAGACAGAAGAGTCCGGGCACTTTGGTTAATCGAAGTGCCTACTTAGAAAGCGCGTTAGCACGCACGCCTGATGTCTTTGGTTGTGGTAAATGGATGCGCTTCCATTAATCGCTATTACGTGGCACTTTGCACGATATTCTCTTATCGGGGATGGTAACAAAGAGAAGAAGGGGGATAGAAGGTCAGAAACTGAGAGAGAGAGAGAGAGAACGTGCGTGACACTTTTCTCACAGAATGTCAAACCTCATGTGACTCTACAGAAAATTACGTCTACACTTATCGCATACCACTCGTCGATAGCTTAAAAGAGAGATGTATGCGGGGGAGAGAGAGAGAGAGAGAGAGAGAGAGAGAGAGAGAGAGAGAGAATTGTTAAGATAATCGAAAGGAAAGTATCTCGATTTATTGCCCTTTAGTTTCGATTCAATGAACTCTACTCGTTAGTAACACTTTACCGAACAGTCTTACAAGTTGCACGCAACGTTTGTTCGTATCTCTCACTCAACTATATTTTCAAGTAACGTCTTCATCAAGAAAGTGCGGAAAAAAAATGGTCTGTCTTGAAGAAGCGTGTCTATGAATAAACAAAAGTGTTCTCTATTCTTTCTCTCTCTCTCTCTCTATATATATATATATATATATAGAGATATGATACAGGTATATATATATATATATATACCTGTATCATCAAAGAAAAATGAGACTGAGAAAAGAAAAGAGAATAAAAAGAATAGGAATAAAGTTCATTGAAAATCAATGTGTTGGAAATAAAAAAAAAAAGAGGAAAGAAAAAAATATATGAGGAAAGAAAAAAGATAAAGAGATAAAACGATTACGTATATACGTACCTTTTATTCTATATAACGTGTTTGTACGTCTAAACAACATGGTATGTATTTAAGTGAACATCCAAAATAAGTTTCTCGCGAACGATATCGCTTTCTTCCACGAAAATTTTCAGCAAACAATGGAGAATTTAAAGTGTACTTTGCCATCGTATTTAAACGTATACGCGTGGGATTATTATGTCGACGATTATTTATTCTAGGGGCCAAAGTTCTCATTCGAATTTCGTAAAGTAAATAATATTAGCTTCTTACCCATCTTTCTTTTTCTCTCTTTATCTCTCTTTCTTTTTCTCTCTCACGTTCTTTTTAATATACCTATTTTTTTTTTTTTTGCTCTTTCATTCTCAGTTAGCCGGAGGGTATGTCGGACGCGAGAAAACGGTAGCTCCGAACTTTCTACTTAAAGCAATATTCCAAGGAGCAGCACAAAAATCCTCGGCCATTAGAGAGTTCCGCGAGTAGACTCTCTACTTCCCTCTCTTCCTCTCTCTCACTCACTCACTCAGTCATTCTCTCTCTCTCTCTCTCTCTCTCTCTCTCTCTCTCTCTCTTCCACTCTTTTTCTCTCTTCTTTTCTAAGACGTCAACTTTTGTGGAGCGAGTTCCTTTGTTCGAAAGGAGTGCCGTGTATGTAGCCAACCCACCACCACCATCCCACCACCACCACCACCATCACCACCACCGACCGTCATCGTTGTCGTCGTCGTCGCCGACGTCGCCGCATAAAGGGGGTTATTTTTAAGGGTAGGAGCTAGAGAAAAGCAGGTTCGACCATTGAAAGAGGGGCATTATACAGACGCGCGAATAGTTCCCCGTGGATTTGAGTTTTTCTAGCTAGCACTAAGCCCCCCCCCCGCCCCCGACCCATCCTCCTCGTCCTTCATCGTCAAGCCCCATCCTTCCACACCCCCCGTCCTTTTTCTCTAAGAGTACTTCCTTATCGATATGAAACGTCGTTCGTCGTTTCCGTACGATCGGCAATGGCATCCTCTTTCGTTTATTTTCCAATTTGGGTCAATTTGCAGGCTGGCATCGATTCGTCTATTCGCTTGCGCCTAGACCTGTCCTATAATAGCATCCCGACGGGCATCCCTTTTTTCCCTTTTTTTTTTTCTTCATTTCTTTTCTTTCCTTTCTTTTCCTTTCCTTTTTCTTCTTATTCCTTTCTCTCTTTCTTTTTTTTTCTTTTTTTTTTTATTCATTTTCTTTTACTTTTTCTTCTTTTTCCTCTTCTTCTTCTTCTTCTTCTTCTTCTTCTTCGTGCTCGACCATCCATTGTGTGTGCTTGCCGTCAGCTTTTCTTGCGTTTGAAAAAAAAAAAAAAAAAGAAAAGAAAAATAAAATAAAATGGAAAAAATGAGCTCGTCGATACGTTTCCTCCTTGCTTCGCTGACCAAGGACACAATTCTTTTAACTCTTTTCTTTTCTAAGTCTCGAGTCTTTGATGCTACCAACCCCTCCCCACCCGCATCCCCCGCCCCTCACTTTCTTCTTTTGTTCGAAAATATTTCATATAATCTATAGTATAATGATACTTTTTATATTCTAAATGGAAGAATTTATATTTTGATATTTGTTACGCGGAATTCTTTAGAAAATTTTCAAGAATCGTTGCTATATAAGTTTGTAATTACTTTTAATTAAATATCATTGTATTATTCGATTGTTTCAAACAAGACCAGTAAGTCATTTAAAATAACAATACGTTGTATTTTCTTTAACCTTTCTCAATCGATTCCTTTAAAACAAAAAAAAAAAAAGGTCTACACTACTACGTATTTTCTCGATTCAAGAACTCAACCCAGTTGCTTTTTAGCACTTCGAAGGTAGTACGTTGAACTATTACACTCCTGTTCGTCGAGCTTACCTACCTTTCTACTTGATCCTCTCTTTCTCCCTCTCTTTCTAGTTGCAGACGAGGTGATTAACCTCGCTTCGTATATTTTCTAATTAATTTCCGAAAAATTTCATCGCAACGCGACGTTTGGCGTTTAATTAAAACCAGTTCGCTTAGTGGAGGGGAGTTTAAAAGGATAAGGATGGAAATGCTAGGAGCTCGTTCTGGAAGGTACCGAGTCGAAAGTTCAGAAAATTTTCTAATCCTTCTTCTTCTTCTTCTTATATTTTTTTTCTTCTTCTTCTTGTTCACTTCCTCTTCGTCCTTTATTTCGTCAGCTGCCATCGAGTTTAACACTTTGTAACGTTATTTCGTAGAAAATAGTTTCGTGGTATTGTAAATCGCTTTCCCCAGCCCCCCCACCCCCACCCCACATGGAAATAACACGTCAAAGACCCTTATTCCTTTCTTTGTACCTTACTTACTTTTTTTTTCTTTTTCATTCTTCTTATTTTTATTTTGATGTTTTTTTCATCTTCTTTTGTTTCTTCCATTCCTCGGTGACTCGTAGAAAACGACGAGGAATCATGTACTCGTTTATTCTAGTTTCTGACATAAGACGAAAAGCGTCGCGGTACGTTGCCAACCAGTTTCATTCCGTCTTACGAGCGTGTCCGTGTATCTCTTCGTAAAAGAGAAAGAGAAAGAGATAGTGAGGAATAAGGAGAGAGAAGAAGATACAGGGGTTCTTCTTAGTGGACCCGTAAATCTCACTGCTAGAATCATAATACAGAAAATTCACCTAAAGGATTACGATCTTATTTGTCCTGCGTGAAAGTCAGGTGTGAGTTTGAATGGACGTTCCACTCGTAAAACTTGAAACTATAGGTGTTTGTTTGACTTGAGAGAGAAAGAGAGAGAGAGAAATAACGATATACAAAATGGACTCTGTGCTTTGCAACAAACGTTTTGAGTTTTAATAAATAAAACTGCCAACATTGGACAATTGTAATATAAATTTGTCTCTTACATGAAACATTACATATACCTCCTTGTTTTAAAACTTTAATGATAAATATAAAATACCATTTCTTGACACATTCAAAAGTTCACAATTTAAATGGTAAGAACAGTATTATTTATTCAATTTTTGAAAAAATTAATTATTTAATTAGATACATTAGGAATAAGTCGATCAATAATATTTTACTAATAAATGAAATGATATTGGATCGATAAATAAATAAAGAATCCACTAATTGTCAAATGAAATCTTAATTATTTATAACGCGAAGAGAATAATAATAATAATATATAAGTCAAGCGTTCCCATTACTCGTCTTTATGGAAAATTTATGAAATAAATTTTGTACGCCGGGCTGTCGACAAACAATCGAACGTGTACCTTTATCGCGTCTAGTATATATTGAAATAAAAATATGTACAGAGAGGAAAAGAGAACTGAGCAGATTTATTATACGTAAGAGGAGGTGTCTGTATACGTTGGAGCGTGTCTTTACCTGATGACGCTGAAAGAAACACTCCGTTAAAATATTATTTTTACATCACGTAAACGCATACCTTGTCGTATACATAGTACATATCTCTCTTTCTCTCTCTCTCTCTCTACATATATATATATATTTATATGTATACATATATAGTTATATACGTATTCGTGTCGATCGAAGCAACACCAACGCTCCGTGAATCGAATTTTCACCGAGAAGAACATTTACTATCGGGCTCGATGGCCCGAGCGTGTTCAGGAATTCGTTTCTCGTCATTCGCGTCACCTTCTTCGGTAAGGTACCTATTAAATATGCGAGCTTACTCTTTTCGCAATTTCGCTAGTACTACTTCCTTCAATATCATACCAACTTTTTCAGTTTCAACATTGTATAACGTGAACTCTACATAGAGCAATTTTTTTTTTTACTTTTCATATAAATTTCTATGGCTTCGTGTTCGTATTTATCTTCTATTGAAATATAAGCGAAAAATCGTATCATACGAATTCATTCATTTTGATTTTCATAGATATAACGAGAACAATCTCGTATGATAATACTAATTAATATATTAATTTGTTTTCTTTCTTTCTTTCTTTCTTTCTTTCTATTATTTAACATCTTCCATCATCTAACTTTTATTAATTCCTTTTATAATTAATTTTAAATTGAGAAATGGTTTTTTTTTATTCATATAAATATAGTATTATTATATAATATTTTCTACAAGAATTAAAAGAGATTTGTTTCTCGTGTACGTTCTTAGAATCGCAATATGACTCGGTAATACTTTGAAAATAATCTTATCCATTTATTTATTTAGAGATAAAAGAGAAAAGAAAAAAGAAATATATATATGAATTTTCTTTTAAACTGATGATACAGAGAAAGAGAGAGAGAGAGAGAAGGAAAGAACTCGTATGATGAAGAAACGTGATAAAAATTCGTAGATAGAAAATTCATCGCAAACGAACGACATATTCGTTTGCAATGTGTTTGCCAATTAAGATGTAGCTCCATAATTGGTTATAGGTCATCGATTGATCGCGATACAGGTGAATTCACCAAAGGCTTGAAACAGTCTCTCCTAACTCTACGTTTGCTCTCTATTGGGAGAATTGTTTCTCTCTCTCTCTCTCTCTCTATCTATCTCTATCTCTCTTTGCTTGTACGTCTCTCTTGTACGATCACACATGCCAGGTATTGATGCGAATCTATAGAATTAGATTAGGCATTATGTATCCACGATATGATGACCGTACGTATGGGTTACGACGCAGAGATTGCCTAGGAGGTTTACATTTTGCTATTAACGTTGATACTAAATCTCTTCCTCTCCCATTTGTGAAACCTCTGGCTATGAGGCTTTGCAAAATAAATGTACAAATTACTGTTGATTGAGCACAGTTTACTGTCAAATTTCTAAATGATTATTATCAAGTATAATTTCATTGTCTATATATAAACCCAAGTAATTGTATCATATAAAAAGGAATCCAAAGTTTCATTCGAAAGATAAATAATGATATCTAATGTTAACCTTTCTTCTTACGTTTAGAATTTAATGTAAGATCCAAGTTAATAGCACTACGAGCATATAGATACTTGACAAGAAGTTTACAATGTAGCTAATACATGTACGCTAACTAATTCGATTCAAATCTCTTCACTGCAATCGGATTATCAAAGCTCTATGCTAATGGTCCTATCTACTATAGTATATTATACTTGAATGCATAACCGTATGATTTCTTGGTATTAACAAGATAGCACGTATTGTTAAACCCAATCGGACATTATTGGTAACGATTAAGATTAAGATGATTTTCATTTCGTATAATATCCTTCCAAGCAATTATCATAGATTAAAATTGTAGAGTCAAATCTTAAGCTCAATCTTCATTTTGATTTTTTTTTTTTTATCACTCGAAATAGGAGGAAAAAAACTCGTTACCTTTTGGCACGGACGATCTATGTCAGGAGACTTGATAAATAGAAAACTTGTTGCACCACGATGTAAACAAGAAAGAGTGGTAGATAAATCAGAGTTAGACGGGTAAGGAAAATCGTTGAAGAAAATGACGGAATCGATATTTAAAGAAAAACAAAAAAAAAAAACAAAAAAAAAAGGAGAGAAAGAGAGAGATGTGACGATGAAGTGTGAAAACACACACGGTCGTCACTTATCGAACAAGCCACGTTGGTATGTACCTTTGACCGTCTGTTTTAAAAGCCTCAAGCTTTTATGTGTTCTTTCCCTCCCATTGGAATTTGACTTTTATCGATAGGGTGGCTGAATTAATGCTATGTGGTGAGATTCGTGGTTACAAACGATCCTCAAAGGGTTCTACTAGTTTTAAAATAGCTACGTTGGAGAATGAAAAGCCGTTGAAAAGTGAAGCACACAGATAGTTAACTGTTCGTTGTCAACGTTGTCCGGACGCGAAAAGAATTTAAAGTCGAGTCTCGATGCTAGGGGTCATTTTTCTTCTCGATATTCATCCTCGTCCTCATCCTCGAGTAAAACCTTGTGCGACTTTATCTCGAGTCCTTTAACAAGCACACCTACAAAGGTTCGTTCGTTCTAGGGCTTAAAAGTTTACCGAAGGTACACGATAAATGCAAGTAACGTGTACCCACGTTTATAGATAAATACGCTGATAAATACGGTGGCCTGTTGAATAATTCATCGATAAGATTCGTCGAACGTCCTTCGTGTTTTCTCTCTCTCTCTCTTTTCCTTCTTTTCCCTTCCTACTTTTATTTTTTCCTTACTTACGATTCGTTCCAAAACGTTTTCGAAAGAACGCAACATTTTCAACGGAATTCGATACATTTAAATCCTTTTTCTGTTTTTTTTTTTTTCGAGAAAGAGAGAGAGAGAGATTTAAAGAAATGGAATTTCATTTCGTATTATATTCTCATACGATATATGATTGTTATAGGTATACTTTATGTTACATGAAATCGTTGTAATTGTTATGAGAAAAATCTTGAATAAATGGTAAAATTACGAGAGAACAATATGAACCGAGGTATGTAAATAAACTTAATGGAATGTATCGTCGAAACGTTTCCCTTTTGATACACAATTTACACAGCATGAACTGTGGGTAGTTGGTATGCCTGGTCAGTTTTGAGTAGACGATGCGTTTCTCTCTTCGTCACTCGGACAGCAGCTGTTACCTATGCATATACATAAGTGTATACATACGTATGAACACACACACATATATATATATATAGACACATGTATATAGCTAAACGTATTCCACGTCAACGATAATTTCGGACGGAGACTACGCGAGATATTGCGGAACGAATCACGTCGGGTTGGTTCGCGTTTAACACATCCAAGAGCAAAAGCAACCGAGTCCAGCCGTTATCGCGGCAGTTAGCTATATTGTTCTCTGGGAGAACGCAACCCAGTGATATTTCAAGTGTCCAACGTGGTTTCGTGGCCGTGACGCGAGACGATGTTTCCCATTCGAAAGCGTTGCTTTTTGTTTGCCGCTACCTAATTCTCGAGGAAACGCAAACGAGCGATATCTCAGATCTGTCCGATGTGGTTTGCGTTTCGCAAAGCTACGACACAACTATCCAAAGCTCGATATTTAATGTGTGTGTCTACCTTTATTTCTATTTAAACGTATACATTTTATCAATCTATCTCCTTTATCTTTAATCGTATTGTATCGTTTCGTTTCCCGAGCGTTTGATATAATATAATCTACAAAAGAAATATTTCTACAACTTTGTTCTCATCTCCTCTCCTAGTCAATTTCAATCTTGGTTAATTATTTCAAACTAACACGCGAGTATATCTATATGTATATGTATAATTATACATCTAAGTCACGTTGAGAAAACTATTGGAGTTACCATGTATGATTACTAAAGTCTAGCAACTATGGGCACGGTTAATACATGGATGGATGACTCGTTCGGAAAACTGTGTGCTGTTCACTACGAAGAGACGATAAAAAAACGACGACCTCTTGGAAAAAGTAGACTATATGTGAGAAGGTTTCCTAGAAAAGTGACTATAATATCGTAAAAAAATAAAGAGTAATAAAAACAAAATATGCCTATATACTGTAAACTCTCATATTATAACACATCAAAAATATTACGACTACTGATTTCATATCACAAGATTCTTCGTATAACTATATAATAAAATGCAGTTATTCGATGTATTTGAAAAATACATTTACGCTAATTGACAATTATATCGTTATCATCATAGCCACCAATTTTCTCTGTTTCCTAATTGCTTTTTTTATTTATCATTATTGACCGATACATGATCAAGAATAGTTTTCGAAAAAAGAAGAATTTTCTTAGAATGAATTAATTGTATATTATCACGGGGAATCTAAACAAAGAAAAAATCGTGTTTAATGAATGAAATTTTCTTAAAACGCGAATTCATAAAAGGCGTAACATATTAGCCACGTTATACGAGTGTTTCCTGTATATAAGCTTATTTTTTTCTTTCATAATTTTAAAAATATATAATCCTCAAAATGTTTAATTTCTATGAATTGTAGCAAATTCAATGACTCAATCATATATATATTCACAATTGCAAGAATTATTAAATAATTATCATTAAACACACTGACCGAGTTGCAGAACGTAAAGATCGATTTTCGTTAGGTGTAACAACCACATAGATAAGTAAATACCTATTTTCAATGAACATTAAATTTTTCAATGGTGCAGACTCATTATCGTAAATTTGATCTCTTTTAACGGACTTATGTACACATATAACTATTTAATTAACGATCGAAACGATTTTGGTCAAATTCTATCGTGCAAGAATGCACCGAACAAATACAAATACCTACGAATTTAGATACTTTACAAACTGATTTCAAGAGAGTAGTCATCTAGTTTTTGTGGAACGGGAACACACACTTTCCGTTTAAATAGCAGTTAACAGGGAAGTTGATTATACGAAAACATAAATTACACACTTGCACACGCATACACATACGTTCAGTTTCAATGAAAAGTTTCGAGATTAACGAATAACCGACAAATCGTCAATAATATAGACATTATGACCTAATACTTCACGCGTAAATATAAATATCTTCAAATATATTGCATTGTATTATATAATACATATGCATATAGAGAGCAATAAGTTTTCTACTATTGTTTTAATAATTCACCTATGCTCTCTTACATTTTTCTATTTATCTTTTCTTTCCCCCCCCCCCCCCCCCCCCATTTCTCGATGTATACACGCCGTTTAAAAAAGTCTAAGCGCATCTGCAGTTGGCACCGCGACAATAGTTTACACGCTAACAATGGAAAAGCCATGAACTCGTCGACGAAGTATAGTCCATTAGATGCAACGAAACGCAGGTGAGGCTAAGGATCCTTCTTTCATATCTATCGTTGCTACAAACGAATACCTACCTATTTTATCGTTGCCTCTCTACGAACTACAATACAATGGCGTCATCGATGCAGAAATATATCGCTCGAGTAACATTAAACCGTCGTACGTCGGAACAAACCTCTTCGTATAAACGCTGAAAAAATATACATAGAAAATAAAAAAAAGGAGAAAAAAAAGAAAGAAAGAAAAAAAAAGAAAAAAAAAGGAGAGAGAAAAAAAAAAAAGGAGAGAGATGAAACGCGCCTCGTACTACTTCAGTCCAGTTTCGTTCGATTTCCCAAAAGCTCAGTCGCGTAACGTATACCCGAATAAACCAACACGAATCATTTATCTCTTGAATATGCTGAAATTTGTATCGGTACCTTTCGAACCGAGTCACGCAAAAATATCTAGGACAAAAGTTACACGTTTTCCAAAAAGTACTATTCCAGCCGCGTGCCTATTTTTCTTTTCCCTTTTTTCTTCCCCCTCCTCCCCCCCCCCAGTCCATCCTCCTCTACAATTTTTTTGTTTTTTTTTAATACGGAAACTTCTATCATCGGAGAAAGCACGCGTAACCTATAACGTATACATATCTTCGTATTTTACAGTACAGCACAGTACTAACATGGAGGGGATGAAAGAACAGGACGGTGATACGTTTTTTTTTTCCCTCTCCGAAGTTTCGTCAGACTAAAAATTTTCATGTTCGACGACGTGATATTGGAAACTAATTTTTCCTACTTTTTTACAATCTTTCTTTATTAGACTTTGCACCAATGCGTACGGTAAAAAAGTTTTAGTTTTTCTTAAAATACAAAGTTTATCGAGACCATGAATAAATGGATATGTGAGCTATTCATTTCCCAGATCGATTAACTTTACACAAACGAATAACCGATGAAATTGATAAAGTTATAATATATCCATTCATTATTTAACGACTATAGGAATGTTTGTGTTTTAATATCGTTTAATTTATTTTACAAATTCATTTAAAATATATAAAGTTAAATATCGAACGAGTGGTTTGATAGGGAAAACTTGAAAAAAAAAAAAGAAAAAAGGAAAAAATAGCAGTATTCGGTTTGGCCAGTGAACAAACTCATGTGTACGTATATTTACATATGTGGGTAAACAAAGTAAATTAATCGAAATGTCGAATGGAATTATTTACTAAATCATGATATACCATTCTCTGGTTAGTTAGGTTTACCGCAGAAGCTTCGTTGGTAGGATTACTAATAGATTTGATATTTTTTGTTCATGTTGAATTTCTGCAAGAGATCGAACATATTTATCATTCTCGTCGTTGGATCGTGCTCTATGGGCAAGCTTTTATTATTTCCTTCGGGCGTGCTTAGGAGGACAGTTCGTTCTTGCCGAGGACGGAAGGGGGAAGGGCAATGCTCGCCTATTAAGATGCATTGTCGTTGGGCGTTCACTTCAAACGCGGCTCTGATCTATCGCGAGCACGTAGCAACGCTGTGCAACCAGCTGCTTGAACGGACAGTTGCTGAGAATATAAAGCAGCCTTCATCCTCGACAATTGCCCTCTCGACGGTTATTAGCCTTTTTCCGGAATACTCCCTTAGGATCTTTACGAAGAACGTTCATCCAAAGGGAAAAGGATACATCGGTCTTTCGGGTTTAACGAACGTCTTACGTTTTCCAACCTACCTTCGAGAATCTTTGAGAAATTACTTCCGTACGAATCCATCCTCTGGTTGCTCTAATTTTCTCTTTCTCTCTTGTTAATAACAATAAGAAAATATTATGAAAAGTAAATAAATGAGGTAACTTTGTGAAAAGTAATTACCTCCGAATTTCCTTAACAATTTTCACAAGATCGATTTATTATTATGACCAGCTGCGAATCCATTTATTTCCAAAGGAATGAACCAAAGGAAGTTTCGAGTAGAATCAATCGAACCGAGATGGGTAACTATCGTCTATTAGTATCTCTAGAACCGATACGTGCCATTGCAAACAGCAATCCGCTAATGTCATTGCGTTACCTATAGTACGTGTATACTAGATAATTTGCGTCAGGGAACGTACGTTCGTGTCATTGGTATAAGCGAATCTGTAATGACATCAATCAAATGTTGGAACTAATCAGCCGTACATTTCGTTATCCTAAACCATTCGTCCGATCATGCGCGTACTCACGTTGACGCTGGCCATTGCCTGTAAATCGGCTTTCATACACGCTATATATTTCACCATGCGGTGAGAGAATAAGAGAGACAGAGAGAGACAGAGAGAGAGAGAGAAAGAGAAAGAGGAAATTCTGCCCGCAGGAAATTACATCGAAACGTTTGCAGAAGAAAGAACCACGGTATGGATTTTCTATCTCTTTCTCTCTCTCTCTCTCTCTCTTACTCTTTTTAGCTAGCTCGTTTTCTCTTTCTTCGATTTTCATCACTCTCCAGTGTCATTTCCGTGTACAGTTCCGCATGGTAGCCGCAACATTACAATGCACGTTTTTCTAATACGCTCACCGCCAAACATTCCTGTTTACGTCATGTATGTTTCTTTTTTATTTTGATTTAAGGACAAAAGAAAAAAAAGAAATGACGAAATGGAAATGAAAAAGGAAACAAGATAAAGAGAAGTTATGTGTGTGTTTCGTATGACTCTTTACCACGTTCGCGTGGATAACACTTTGAATAAATGAAGAAGATTGACAAAAATGAGAGATTATTTCGTTTTATAACTTCGAATTCCGAGGTTAAAACAATTAGTACGTTCGTGCACGTCTGTTGGTTCTTGGCAAACACATGCGATTTTAAATATGCTATCTATAATCATACCTACATACACGTTTTATAACAATTATCGCGTTAAAATTGTACTCTCAATAAATTAAGTGATTATTTCTTTTTTTTTTCTATTATGTTTCAGACAATTCATGCTTTTTAAGTTCAATTGGAAGACAATATTTTAAAAATTTAACCAGACAAATTGTCGCAAACGTGTATCACCTTTTTTTTAAGCTTTCGATACTTTTGCTTCTTTCTATTGCCAAAGAGACCAATTTTGTCTCGGTCAAGGAGGATCCACGTTGTTTCGCATGCCTTTAAATCTCTTCGAAAGGCGATGCTTTTCCGCGAAGTGAGGCTTACCGGAAGTATTTCCGCTCCAAAACGCGTTCGTAAATTTATTACGAAAACGTGGGATCGCGGGCGCGAGCGCGAGAACGATGTTTATTCGAAAGAGGGAAATGAATCACCGCGTACGATCGAGGTTAAGTGGATACATTTTTCGGCACGTTTTATTCTCCGACGTGGAAAAGAATAACGAGCGAACGTGGAAGCGTTCGAAATATTTAATTCCGTGCTTCCGTCGGGGCGGAAACTAGCACCGAGTGTTTTTTTTTTTTTTTTACCTTTCACGTTGCTTCCATGTATTTTTCTGTTTATTTTTTTATTTTTTCTGTGTTTTTTTTTTCGTTTTTTTTTTTAACCCACCCTCAAACCACAAAGTTAATTATTAACTTACTTGTTCATTAGTTTGTAACTCTATACGCCGCGTCTCATTGGCGCGAATCGAACTTTATTGGATGTGCCCCACCTAAAGAAAAAGTTAAACAAAAGGGTTTTGGTCTCGCGAGAATAATCAAACACGAGAGATATCTCATGACCATTTCGCAAAATGCGTTCATTTCTATACCGTGGTGAATCGTGTGTGGGAGAAGGACTCTAGTGGTTAGGAAGAGAATAAGACACGGCCAATATGATAACAATCTATATTGTGTGAACTAACATTGCTTACGTATTTCGAGCATTGTTTTGTCTTACTCGACCTCGATATCATACTCCGTTGTTCGAATGGTAGCCTCCCACTTTATATGTAACCATATATAAACGTCGTCAAGTTCAATAAATTCGTCCAATCGAATAATATTTTCGAATTTTACCGTGATTCCTGATAATATATCTTCATTATTCATCAATTATTAATAACGTTGATTAGTTTTCGTTGAAGTTGCAAAACGCATACGTCATGGAGGACGTATTGAAGGAAATCAATCTAAACAACGACAAAGTAAAATTGAGCGCATAATGCGGAATATTAGAAGGAAAGTTACAACGAACTACCGACGATGAAGGGTTTCGATAGGAGTGGGGGAGTAAGGGAGGGGGTGAATAGAGGGCGGAGGGCCGATCTCGTAAAATTCGATTTACGTGCTCTCATTAAGGTGCTTCTTTATCGTCGCGTTTAACAAAATTCTTTCCCCGATGGCTCGTGACGAAACGTTCGAGTAAATTCGCGTTATCGGACGATGGTCCTCTCCCTGGTATTGGAAAATATCGGCTGGTCGATTAAATAATATCACTAGGATCGTTATTTTACTACGAACAACGATAGCTAACGGGACATTAACGGCCAGTGTATGCAATAAATACGCTTAAATGATATTGTTATATCTGACGGGGGTTACTATTTTCTTAACAAAATGTCCAATTTCGCTAAAGTTTTATATCTACGTCAAAAACCTTATTCTCTATGTGTTAACTTAATCGATTAGATTAAATCGACCCTACGTCTTTCAATTTTACGAAAGAAACGTTTGTCTCTATAAGCAAGAAAAAATAATAAAGTTAATAATACTTTTCGTCATCCTTCGAATGATTTAATTCAATAATAATCGCGAGTAAGAAAAGCATGCGAACAATGTCTGGTAACCGATAGGAAATAGTACTGTATCCCGAGGGGAAAAGATATTTTTTTAATAAATTTATAATATAGCAATATAGATAAAGAATAATGTCGGGTAATAAAATAAAATAACGCGAAAAGTTTTGACTCTTTCTATATTAATAATAGGATTATATACGAAAGTTACCCTATTAACCAACACGGTCCAGTTTAATATTTTTCATACGAAATTTTTTTTTTTTAATTTAATTTAATCCTCTTGTTTTTACATTTTGAAAATTTATTTTATTAAAATGAATATTAATACACGCAAGCATGCACAATTCGATTTGGTTTTACTCTTAACGTTCAATCGCGAGAATATGCATGAAAGTTTAGTTTGAATCATTGAAAGTCGCCTTTGCGTCAGAGAAGCTTCCAGAAAGCGGATTTGTTTAAAACACTTTACGGCTTACTTTGATATGCTTTTAAGAAATATTATTGGATCATTCGGAAAAGATTTTATAATTTTGGTAATATTCATTTTAGATATCTCTCATTTACAGAAATATCATATAAGAACGGGTAAGAACTTTGAATGCGTTAATTCTCGTGCTACGGCTCGTTAGTGGTAAACATGCCGGTGGACATGACGGAGACGTGGGGGAAAAGTTTGAATTGTTAATTAGCAGCTACTGCATTTAGTTTTGACTCTCTACGCAGACCTATAATACACGGTTAACGTAGCTTGTACGTCGCGGCACGTTAGTTTTACATTCTCGTTAAAGTACGTACCTACGGTGGGGGGATGATGGTAGGCGAATAAACTCTACGTTAAAACCTACCGAAATTCGTTTCAGATGGTGTCACGCATTCGAATCTAATTAATGTTACTAATTTCTCTTTTCGTTTCAATCTATGCACCTTTCCTAAATCAAAGAACCTCAAACCAATTTCGAGTTTGCTTTTTTGAATTTTGAGCGTGTCTATTAAATTCATCTAAAAAATATTTATCTTTATTTATTTTTATAATCCTGTTATTTTTACTTCCCGACTAATTTTCCTGAGCTTTCGCAAACATTGGTTATATTTTTAACGGGATTATGATAGTCACCGATAATACCAGTGCGTTTATAAATATTACAAATAAATTATAATAAGTTAAATATTATTATTGAATAAAACATTTAGAATAATACGTATAACTGGATAACACAGTATACTGTTTAAATTATACATTAAAAAGTACGTATTTAACGCTTGATAATTGCTGTTAATAATTTTCGTTTTTCCTACAAGTGAAATATAATGAAAATATGAATAAAAGAAAACATAATATATAGATTTATAACGTACAGATAAATTATTATTTGAAATATCATTAATCACTTTAATTATTTTTTGTTGATTTGAAATGAACATAATATTTTATAAAAAATTAAATTTTGAAATACATTTCATTAAAACATTATAAAACAGAAATAAGTCTGACAACTGGAAACTTTACTATATGTACGCGCGAATCCTCATATTTGCGTAATAATTTACTAACATTCGTATCGAAAATATAACAATATTATTTAATTAATGAGTTGGCAAAAACAAACGAAGGAATGATATCTGATATGTAAAACCATCGTTATAATTATTTTTAATCATAATAAATATATATATGTATAGAGTTCATCTATTTATCATATAATAATGAAAATTTCGCGATGACAATGGTGATGCTAAATGGATAAGAAATTTCTCGTGATATTAAATCGTATTTGAAAATTCGAAAGAAAAACATTAGGAATATAAATCTTGAATTGGTTTGAAAGTTGGAAACAGTGCAAGTAGCAGCAGCAGCAGCAGCAAATGGAAGTACGGAGCAAAAGGTTAACTCGTTTGCGGTAAGCATTCGTTAAATTCAATAGGCTGTCGCGATAGGGAGAGGGCCACGATCTGGCCTTCGATCGGCACACCCTTTCCGCCCTTTCACCCGACTCACCCTCGATGCGGTCCGACTGGTGGTGCAGCACCACCCACGCCAGTACCGCCACCATCGTTGGGTGACGTCGTTTCGTGTTCCACGAAATCGCACCGGAAATGGCCGCACCGTCGACGTACGGACGAAATATTGGATTAGCGAGATAAAGGCGGCCACACGAACCGCCACCCTAAGTTTCTTGGATCTCTAGTGCACGCGATACCAAAAGGGAAAAGGACAGATAAATATATAGGAAGAAAGAGAGAGAGAGAGAGTAAGTTTCGAGTTGAATTATGATTCTTTGATCGTTTCACGATCAGTTTCTATCGAAAACGGTTTAAACTATCGTTTGCTGTTCCACGATTTCAAGTTGTTATCGATAGTTCTTACTATAATTGAAAGATTTTTAATACTTCTTAACTATCAGGATACAAAAATTTATCTTATTTATCTTACTTTAATAATATTTCCAATTGATATTATAAATTTTGTTATTTTTGCATTTTTTTGTTTGCATGTCAAAAATTTAAGAAAGTTTCATACAATCGTTTATAAATATTATATCTAATAGGATCAAAGAGAAAATAATGATAATTTAATGAAACGAGATTAGAGATCTTCGAGGGATCTTATTCTTTATCTATACTTAACTTAAAACAGATTAGAAGTGTACTTGAATATGCAGTAAGATGACTCGAATTACGTAGGAAAGATCGCTTTTGTAGAATAGAGGCGTTTGATTCTTATGCTAAGGATATGTAAAGTCTTTCTTCTTATTCAAAAAGGAACTACATACAAAGATAATCTTTAATGAAAGATTGATGAAGTTTCAAAGATTCTACGAATCTTATATTCTTTTATTCAAGAAGGATAGGGGGTACTTTGATATTTTAAAAAATGTATTTTAAAAACTATCCACGTAGCATCGTTTTACAACATAAGATCGTTATCGTAACAAGTGGTTCGATCTTCTGAGACTTATTGTTAAAGATACGCATGGATACGGAGTTGTACGAACATATATATTCTCAAAAGGGATGCTTTTTGTGTAAAAGAAAAAGAAGAAGAAAAAGAAGAATAAGAATAAGAAGAAGAAAAAGAAGAAGAGATCTTCCGCGTTTATATTCAAACGCTTATTTCTTGATACGAGACTTGCCTGGCCATCAATATCATGCATTGAAATGATGCGATAACAGCCGCGTAATGTGCCGTGAAAGTGGAAAAAAATGATTTCCCTATCGGCTATCTCCTATTGGAAGAATGAGAATAAAAGGAAGAGGAAGAACTCGTGCAAGTTTATCCCTTGTTCGCAGTTATGATTGATCGAACTACAACTTCGACGACGTCATATTTTATGTTAACCGTTGTTGCGTTCATTTTTATCACATGTTATATGAAACTTTTCTTTCTATTACGTTTATCAATTTGATTGAGGAATTGTCAAGACGAATGATGAAGATTTAGATAAATGTTTATGTTAGAAAGCAAATTTAACGACCTGCAAATAATTCAGATTTATTATAGAATTATATATCTGTTTCGTTAAAAAAATGAAACATTTGTTCGTTGTTGAGAATCAAATGTCTCTGAATGATTTTTAAAACATCAATTACTTTATATATCCGATAACTTTCTCGAGAGAGCTAATTTTTGTTTTTAATTATTAAAACTTTTGGCTCATCCCAAGATTTTTTGATTTGTCCTTAATAAAAATCACTAATGGTTACAGGATTATGTGAAAGGAAGGATCTTGAAGGATATTTTTAAGCACCACTGACCAAGCTTTGAGAAGTATTAATTTAGACAACGAAGAAGAAGAAGAAGAAGAAGATGACAACGACGAAGACGACTATAACTCTACTGAAAATCTTCGTCTTCTTTATAGTAGAAAATAAAAACGTCTGCGGTACTGGATTTAGCATTAGTAAGGTTTGTTCAAGGAACTGGAAAAATAACCGAGTATCTAACGGAGCATATTTTATACCGTTCGGTAAGAAAGTTTTACTTCCTTCGAGCTATATGACTTGTCAAAGAGAAATTTCATTAAAAAACTATTATTTATTTTCTTCATATTCGTCGTGAGATAAATTTCTTCAGTTGTAAATATACCTTGATTATCAAGTAAAGAAGGAGAGATGAATTTTCTAAATGCAATTTCTTATTCTGTTTCTAATAAATAGTTCGTTTTCGTTGGTTGTAAAACAGGGCATTGAATAAAATTTACAATCGAATTAAACGATTTTCAACAAGCGACCGATGTCAATGTCGGAAAATTCAATTCTAACGTGTCAAATCGATTATTCAATTCGTCTCTTTCCCTTACAAAACGTATACACGTACACGCACACGTGCACACAAATACCTCAATCTAGTTTTCATAAAAATTTCTTATTCATATCCTTAAGAATAATAGATACGACGTTTCCTTTTGTATACCAAGAAGTCACGGAAATTTCTTCGCGTCGCGTTTTTTTCTCAAAAATTAAAATCTACAAAATGATAAGTATTATCGTAAATAATTCATTAAATTTACGAAGAATGAAATAAAAATTTTTAAAGAATCTACTCTTTTTTGGCTATTTTCATTAGAACACAACGATTCGAGAGTGCAATGAACGACATTAATTTACACGAAAAGAATATCTACGAGGGTTTCATTTCTCTATCTTTTTTTTTTTTTTTTTTTTTTTTTTTTTTTTTTTTTTTTTTTTATTTATTTTCTCCTCTTCTTTCGTTGGATGATTTTATTTCGATACGCGAAAGCCACGGTGTATCATGAATACGAGGCAAGTTCTCTTTTAGACGAGATTTATATACTTTCCATTCACGGCACCGTTCTATTACCGGCGTTAGTGGGCCTTTATTTATTAGAAAGTCCCGGCTTGTCGAAATATATATAGTATACGTACATACCTATATATATACAGATATAAAATAGTAGATATATATACATTTAAAAAAGAAATGTATATATATATATATAAAAAGTACCTAAACTGAAAAGAAGTCAATGTTATCGTTGGCAACGTAAAAAAAAATTAAACCTTTACCTATTCACAATTTTATTTTGAGGTTAATTAATTTGAAATTATACATCATTTGTGCATCATGGTTTAATGGAATATAATATTTTTAATTTATTAACAAAATTTAATAATAATCATTTCTTTTTTTAATTTGTCTATCCCTTATCGATCTATTAGATATCATTAATCATTATTCGATTTATTTAAATAAACATTTATTTCATTTATTTGTTAATATCATTGTAGACAATTTCAAACTTTGTTTAACAATCCTTTACATTTATTTTCTATTTCTCTTAATATTATGATATTATATTCTACGCTTTGTGCATCATTGAAGGCACTCCGAACATTATTATTTTTGTTGTTAAATAAATTTCGTTCTTCCATTATTTATCTTAGAACGGTCTTTCGTATATATATACTTAAAGTTAATTTTCTCTCATTTATGCGATTTATTTTCTGTAAAACGTAAAACTCGGTGAAAAGAATTCGATCGATTTAAAATGCCAAGTTAGCGCACAAAAGTTTCTCCTACCGAAATTACTAATTTGGTGGAACGATAATTAAACTCTCAGAGAAAGTCGACTATATTCGAGTTCCATTCTCGCGAGTTGCTTTCAGGAAAAGCGAGAAACGAGAATCGAAGAAACAATTCGAGATAATCGAGCGTGACCGTAAAGTTCGGGATATGAAAATAACAAAAAAAAAGAAAAAAAAAGGAAAAAATAAAAAAGAAAAGAGAAAATTAGAAAACGGAAAAGGGCAAAAAAAAAGAGATAAAGAAAAAAAAAAAGAAAAAATGAATATTTCCTCATAGAATTTCGTATAAATCTCTATGTTAGATCGTTGAAAATAAAATGACCGTTCTTATTATATTTATGAAAAGATGCATGAAAGATACCATGCGGAATGTTTCAAATCGGAGACGTTGGTGTCGTCTAGGAATTTGGCGTGATTCTCAAAATGACTAGATTCTCGACGTTCTGGGATCGTAGTTCCACCACCAACGTTATTACCACCTTTCAGCGTATGAAGTTCCACCTTGAAATATTTCAACTCGTTCAGTGTGGAAATAGAGAAAATAAAAAAAAAAGAAATAGAGAAAAAAAGAGAGAGAGAAAGAAAGAGGGTTAAATGAAAAATAAAAAGGTTGATAAAATAAAAAGGAATGCATATTCTTTTTGCAGAATGACAGATAATTTCGTTTTGTTCACGAAATAAGTAGAGTTATATTCTATGGCGAGTGGAAAGCTAATAGCGGAAAATGAAATTAAAAATAATTTATTCGTAAAAAACGAAAGAGTCACAATCTTGATATTTCTATTCTTTTCTCTCCCTTCTTTTTCTTTTTCTTTTTTCTCTTTTTGTTCCTACATATATATTTCTCATTTTCTTTCTCGTTATTTTTTATTCCTTCTATCCTCGGCTATATCGAGATAAACCAATGATGATAAAAAGAAAAAAGAGAAAAAAAACCGTTCATAATCGAGTAACCCAATGGTTTCAAATTTAAATGAATAACTTTGGTAAAAGAGAAAAGAAAAGAGAAAAAGGATACAAAATAAAATAAAAAAAGAAAAACAGAAAAAAAGGCAAAATGTATCTCTGCTTTTAGTCGAGAATAAAAGAAAAAAGGGTTGGGTTTAACAATGAAGGGTGAGTTAAAGCGGAAGGGTGGATCGTGTCCGTCGAGAACCACGAAAGGAGAGGTACACGAAAGAAAAAAAGAAAGAAAGAAAGGAAGAAAGAAAGAAAGAAAAAAAGAAAGACTTGCGTGTAGAAACGAGGTATTGATTCTACGCAATGAGACACGCGAACGTTTTCAGTCGACGGCTCCTTCAACGAGAACCACGGTGATGACGAAGAGAAGTACATACGCAATTATATGTGATTACATTTATGTATATGTATGTGTGTGTGTGTGTGTGTGCGCGCAAGGGGTGTACAAGTCACTCAACCCCAAGCAAGTAAGCAACCTTTACTAACGCCAACTTCAGGAACAGGAACAACCGCGGTTTTTTACGAGCGCGAACTTTCTGGCCGCATAAACGTTAATAACGCGGCAAATTTAATTAACTGAAAGTATTGAGGGCAGAGCAAAAGTAGCTGCACCAAAGCCCTTTCAACATTTTTTAGTCCTACTATTTTTTTCCTTCTCTGAATATTCTCACATTTTTCTTTTTTTTTTGTTTGTTTTTGTTGCTTTTGTTGTTATTTATTCTTCTTTCCTTCTTTCTATCCTATGCTATCTTTAAAAAAAAAAGAAACAAACTATTGTACTATAATTTTGTCATAGATATGCTATTTCGATTATTCAATCATGTGCTTTACAAATAATGAGTCTCGTTCGCGCCTTGTTATATGCTGAAGAATGTAATAATAATTTCGAGTGAGGTAAAAGAGTTTTACGAATCACGCAACTACGATCGAATGACCCTTTTTTTTTCGCTTTTAGCTGTTTTTACTTCTCGTATTTTGCAGTAATATATTATAAAAGTAGTTCATTTTTTAAAACTCCCTTAAGTTTGATATATACGTGCTTTGGTAATAATACATATATATATTTGTTCACGTAGATCGAATACGTGTAATCGTTATTAGTAGGTTACTTAATTAAAATCATACGCATTAAATATCTCCCATGGAAATAATAATGATTACGGTTAGCTACTATGATCATAAGCGATAAATTTAAAATGTGTTTTGTGTGTGTGTGTGTGTGTGTGTGTGTGTGAATTAATACAGTTAGTTATTATTATCATTATTGGCTATATTGAAAATTGTTACAAAATTGTTAAAAAGCTCAGGTCCGGTGTTAAATAAATAAATCAATGAAAGATAATTGTATTCTTGGCGGCGATTTAGTAACGAACCAACGAAGAAAATTATTTTGACAACGTTATGGAAAATACGAACGTATGTGCCTGTGTGTATCGCTTCCGAATGAGAAGAGAACGTTGCGTAGATGCAAAACTTTGCATGTGTTCGTAAGCCCGTTGAAAAAATAAACAGCGGTAAATAATCGATGCGGAGCTTTGTGTCGTGTTTCTCGCTTTCCAGTTTTCCAACATTTATCGCCAATAAACGAGTGATTTTTGCGACATACCCATCGATAAAAACCGAATTATTTCCATGTTATTGACGCGATTAATTAAATTTCAATGGCACCCTGCATCTGTTGTCTTTCTCTCTCTGTCACTCTCTCTCTCTCTCTCTCTCTTTCTCTCTTCTTTTCGTTACGATTTTATTTTATTTTCTTTTCTTTTTTTCATTTTGTTTTTCTCGTATCGATCAGACCCACCACCCACCACCAGCCCCCCCACCCCATGATACTTCATAAAATTTACGAACGATCGGGAATCGAATGAGAATTCAATAATGATTCCACGTCTCGATGGAATTCGTTTTAAAATAGACACGTCTATTATCTCACAAATTGAAACGCAATTGACTTGAATCAAACGCCAACGCCAACGCCAACGTAAGCTTTTCTTTTCTTTAGTTTAGTCGATTCCGATTGGCGACTTAATTAATCACGATTACTTCGTTATCTTTAATGTATTTGACTATGAATGAAAAAGTGTAATGTCCCCCGAAATGAAGCAATATTTATGCTCGAGCAATAGATCTCTATTGTATTTATATTGCAATATACATAAATAAAATGAATACTATAAATCGAAAAGTCAACCTTTATTAATTAGAATTGGTAGAGACGTATATTTTATGATCCTATCATAAATTATACAATTAATTTGACTTGCACAAATTATTGTATTGTTGCAATCGCAAAAATCACGTTTCTTTTTTTTTTTTTGAAAAAATCACGTATCAATGACAAATAATCGTAATATAGAAACAATGGAATATAATATTGTATATAATAAAGCAAATATATATATTATAAGAAAATTAGAAAACGAGTCAGCAATTTTTATTTTGATCGTAGAAGAAAAAAAAGAAAAAGGAAAGTGATTTACGATATAAAGGGAGATAATACCTATCGTTTTCTCTCTGACCCTCTTGGAAAATGAAATCGAGAGATTTGGAATTTATCGTTGGGTGTTTCGTGGTAACCGAATTGAGAAGGTCCACGTTCTTATCCGATTCACGTTCGACAAGGCCGTCCGTCCTATGCTTTGATATTCCTTCGGGGCATGCCGTCTAGGCGATACATACGTTCGATACATCGCACACGAATCACATTAATAACGAAGAGATATTTGCATTACACTTGCACGCGCAACCGCGATCCAATCGCTCTTCAAATTCATACCGGTTTGACCGATCGTCAGTTATTAGATATGAGATCTGCGACTACGCATGTCGAATCTCAAGCAGCAATTCGACACATCAATTTAATATTGATTGTATGGTATCGCAAATAGCGTAATATCCATTACCTTAATTTTTCATAATTGTTATTGAAATTTATCCGATATTTTTGTTAAATGACAGCAAATGTGTGTGTGTGTTTTTTTTTCTTTTTTTTTTTTTTTTTCAGTTCAGATATACTAAGCATAAGATACAAACGTAACAAACACATTAAGTTAATTGATTATATTATCAAAGTTTAATAGCGATATATCTATTTAATATTTAATCCATTTTACGAACGATTTCATCTATAATTAATATCGTTTCTATGTTGATTCTCTAAATGTTCATTCGGTGTAGAGGATTATTAGCTAAAATATCGTACAAATATATGAACATTGATCGTGGTTTGTATAGTAAAATAATAATATTTAGATTGGATAGTCTATACGATTTTACTGTATATCAAAATATACTCAATGTGTAAATATCGATATTGAAATTAAGAAACTACTCGTTGATCTAAACTAGTTATTTAATTGTGTTCCTGATAAACGACAAAAAGTACAAAATAAAACGAAAACGCGAATCTTGGTATAATCAATAATAGTCAGCGTATATTGCAGTCTCATTAATACCTAACAATATTTTTCCTAAAACTTTAATCGATTGCTTATACAACTTGAGTTCATTATAGCTAATTAATCAAAAGTTCTCATGTATGATTAATTATGTTCAACGTGAGTCGTACTTAAAACGTTTAACATTTCAAACTATCCGTACCTAGTTATTCTACCTATATACATAAGTAGATGTTTAAAATGCATGAAATTCATTTATTAACCTATTACGATCAATTTTTCATGAGAAGGAGAACGAGCTGAATTTGAAAATCGTTTCTTTCGTACACTCACACCCCCTCCCTCTTGGTAGAGAGTACAAAAGAGTTAGAATCTATTGTAGAACGGCGTACTCCCCGAAACACGAACCTCCGGGGATTTTAAAAGAACTTAACAAGGAGTTAACTTCGAGAAAAATACGGTGCGCTTAGGGAAAGCAGAACAACGAAGGAGATAAAGGGAGTGAGATAGAAAGAGAGAAAAAGGGAGGAAAGAAAGAAAAGCTAGGGTGCCGAGGTTAACGTTAACTCTCCCTTTATTCTACGTGAAGTTAAATTCGATCCACAGCTTTACGACTTTCCAACACACAAACTAACGCTTACGAACTTGCTTTCTAACTAATTAATTAATTATTATCGATTAATAATAATTACAATGGAGATAAAAGTTTCGTTAAAAAAAAAAAAAAAAAAAAAAAAGAAAAAGAAATATAAAAAACAAAAGAAGTTTATTAAAATTATCAAGACACTCGTTACGATTTTTTCTAAACATAGAGAAAAATCTGCAAAGAATAATCGTGATATATATATATATATATATAAAATAAAATAAGATCGACATTATGGTTAAAATCACCTCGTTGCATTTTCAAGCTGAATATCGACTAACGTGTAATTCTTGTGTCCTCGAAAACGTTTCGAAGGCTCACCGACGTGAACTACTATGAACGTTTAGTTTGAAACGACGCGGTGTAGCCGGCCATTAGGCTAATTACGGATAAACAAGTAAACCTTCCCTTGGTTAGGGAGAGGATGCAACGAACGTATCCTGCTTGTCACAGTGTCAACGAGATGCTTATTGTTACAACGCACAACGCCACAATGATCCTACCAGTCCGCGAATGAGACTCACAGACCCGACGAATTGTTTAACGATGATGATGATGCAAAGGTGTTACTCGTCCTATTAATTATCGTTACACGAATTCGAAGATTAAAGTAGAATTATGTGATACGTGAAATTTGTGTAAGAAAAAAATAAAAAATAAAAAAGAAAATATATATATATATATGATATAACGAAAGATCTCTCTTAACAAAATTTCAAATTTTTATCCTCCATTTATTTTTCATTCTTTCCTTCTCGAAGGATTTAAGAGTCTATGAAAGACTATCTACCTCGGGCAAGTATCTCTCTAAAATTACCTCGAGGAAGAATCACGACATAGATGAAATATGAGTTGGACTATCGTATTTTAATTTATATCACGTCTTATGAATTTTCATTAAGATCATGAGTTTAACTAAGAATCACTAGAGATTCGAGACTGACAGAGGATAAAGAACGATGCTAATCAAAAATATATAGGTAAGTTAAAGTGATTGAATTGGTGTGTACATGATTGTAATATCTTTTTAATATATATACCTACACTCAAATATAAATTTCACAAAACTACTCGGCAAGTTTTATGGTTCTTTCTCTTTTTTTCTTCTTTTAATTTATATATATATATATATATATTCTTTTTTTATTCGCTTTGAAAAGAAACGTCGGAAAGCTAAAGCATTGTGCTATTATAATCTCCATGGCAATATCACGAAAGCTCCGACGTTGGAAAGAAATAAAGGAAACGGTCGCGTGACTTTTAGCGACGTAACTCGGAAAATAAATACCGAGGCAACGATATCACCGTTCAAAGATATCGTTACACTTTTCCTTTTTCCTTCCTTTCTTTCTTCCTCTCTCTCTCTCTCTCTCTCTCTTTCTCTCTCTTTCTCTTTTGATATCGTATAATTTTGAGTCGATTACACCAAGCATTTTTCAAAAATATTAATGTACTAGCAGTACCTGCAAGGTGCCTTTTTTAAATATAATTTTTGTCATTAGATAAACCCTCGGTTGACGTATCGCGATTTACGATTATTTATTATATTATTTTATTTTACATTTTAATTTTATTTTAAACATACCGGGAAAAATATAAAAGTAGTACGTTTTCCATAATAAATGTGTGTAATTTGCATTTGCAAATAAATATAAACGCGAAAGAGAGATGCCGAGAGATACGTTGAGAATATTATTATATTTTCCGTTGTTCGCTAATTTTACTTTCTTGTACGATGAATGAAGAGAATAAGAGAAAGAGAGAGAGAGAGAGAGAAAGAGAGAGAGAGAGAAAAAGAGAAAGAGATCGAGAAAGTACAAAGCAGGACTTAGACGGTGCCACGACCCCATATAGTCAACGAAGCAAGTCGCAAAGCTCCATACATTCTCAATTCTACTTGAGACATTTGCTTATATAGGGAAACATGTAAATACGGATAGTAAGTTTCTCAGCACTGTAAACATATGCAACCTATTTGAACTCTCTCCTCTTGCTCACCTGAATAGGCCAAATATCAAAACGGCCGAAACAAAGATCTAGTAACTATTATATTAATCGAATTGATTGTCAAGATATCTACGAAACATTTTCATTTAATATTAGGAGAAGATAATTAGTAGAAACTTGTCGTATTCGAGCACGTTTAAAAAAAAAACACTTACTAATAAATCATCCAATAAAAATTATACTTACGTATTTTAAAGAATAATAATGATAGAAAATATTCTTAGAGTATTATTTTTCTTACGAGTTTTGTTTATAAAACACTATCGAATGCTCTAGTAACTTTATTTAATTATGCTTGCAATATCCTCCATTCGTTGGCTTGGCCGTTATTACACGGGGGACAACGATGGTACTTGCGATTCTTTATTTATAAACAAAATACGTATGCTCTTATTCGCGCATTTTTCGCTTTTTTAAAAACAAATATTATGTGCATGTATGAAACAAAAAAAAAAATAAAGGAGAAAAGAAACAAAAAAAAACAAACATGCAAACAAACATACCTACTATAAAGTACCGAATCCAGTACTTCTCCCTATCCTTTTTTTTCTTTTTTGATGACATCGTAAAAAGTAAAAAGTGTAATATCATACATAAAAGAACTCTTACGAACGTGTACTTTTAATAAATCGATATTAGAATAAACGAACCCGAGCAACGATCGGGTCGCATTAGATTTTGATTTGCTATCGAGTACTCCATGTGTAGGATTTTTTTTTTTTCTTTCTTTTTTTTTTTTCCCCCAACCAACTCTATTCATATAACGAACGTAGTAGTGGTATCGTGCAAATAAGCACGATATATCTTCCCTTTTTAGATAGTTTCTCTCGCGTACGTAAAATGAAAATAAAAAAAAAAAAGAAGAAGGAAGGAGAAGAAAAATAAAAATAAAAATAAAAATAAAAATAAAAAGCGAAAAGCGAGTAAAGTATATGTAAAAAATATAAGATAGGAATCGAGATAGAGATAGAGATAAAGATAGAAAGAGAAAAAGAAAAAAAGGAGAGGCATCATCAATGTGGCAATAAAGTTTTGTAGGTGAGATGTCAATAAGATATCGTACGGCAAGGCTGAAACGATTATCATCGGAGTGAAAATCGATTGAAAGTTCGAATGATAGATACTCGTGGGCGGGGCCATACGCCTACCTTCACGTATCTCAATGTTGATGGACGTAGATATTGATAGGAATCGTTGGCATATCGAAACAGTAACTCGCAATAGCCCGGAGGAATCTTTCGCTGATCGTGCAAGACGAAATGCAAATCTATCATCCCTCTATCTCTCTCTCTCTCTCTCTCTCTCTTCTTCTTTGCCTTCTACACTGTCTCTTTCTATTTCCAATAAAATTATTCGCAAATAATATTCTCGTTCATTAATTGAAACCACCAGCACCACCCCCCCCCTCCCCGTAATTATTGTTTTCAGAAATTATCAATAATTAATTTTCATTCAATTTATTCGTCATTAATTAATTAACGTTTCCTACAACAAAGATAACAACGCATAATATGATTAGAGATTTGTTCGTATGGATTTTGTCTTTCTTTTCTTTTTTTCTTTTTCTACTTTTAAATACGTGACGTTTATACAACGTTCGTTCGTTTGTTCCATTTGAAATTTGTTTTTAACGTGCGATTCGTTCGAGAGGAAAGTTTATTTAACCACACCTCTTTTCTAGGATTGGCATTTCTACGACTGAGACCCCGTATCAAACGTTAGATAGAAATTGTATGCGCGAGCGTGGTGATTGTCGGTAATTTATTTGCGTCTACGTATAAATCTCAGATAGATATCTGTTAGTATCCGATACGAAGAGAAGTGTAAGAAAGGAAGATATAGGTATATATGAAGGACGTGTAATGCCACGGACTAATGGTGGAGGGTTTGGAAACTCAATTATACACCCTCCAGACACGCCTTCATCGCGGCATTGCAATTTTCTCGTCGGAATAATTTAGCAAGATCTATGGGGGCTCCTGCCAGTCACGGTACTGACGCGTCCTGTCTTCCGAAGATTTAACAAAAGAAAAAGATAAAATACCGGATGAGAAAAGGGGACAATATATTCGCGTTAGTTTAAATTACTATTAGTTTTTTCTTGTTTTCATTTACTTTTATCAAAGTTACATATGTACATAATATGTGTATGATATAAGCACTACTCAGGTATTCGACTACGAAAACTTAAAGTTATTCGAGTAGAAATGTCAGGAACCTTTGAACAAATCTTGTTGAAAAGTTCATATACACCGGTGTTGTTTCAGTTCATCCCGAAAAACGTCAAAGCGATGTTATATACCGTTCGTTTGAAACACACACATATCGATAGATCTGAGCGCAAAGTGTCGAGCGTTAGTTGCTTTGATACTTTTCAACATGAAATGTGAGAAATACTATCGAACTGCGTTGTATTCGAACATATATAATAAGTGTTAATAAATAAGAAGGACATTTCACATCGAGTTTTTGTTTTTTTCTTTTTTCTTTTTTTTTTTCGTTAAGATAGTTTAAAGAAAATGATTAATTTATAAATCAAAAGTTCGGTCATATTTTATAAATCTGAAATCAAATAATATACTCAAATATATATCACAAATAGCATAATCTACGTGAAATATTACACGAAGATGAAAGAGAAAAGGAAAAAAAAAAAAAAAAAAACAAAATCAAAAGCATCTCTTCGAAGGCGAAGTCATTAATGTGAAGAACTTCGAGAAAGAGTGGTACTAAAACTCATTAAACTTCTTAAGAAACTTCCTCCGGCATACAACCCCTCCTTCCCCCTCACTATTCTGTCCCCCAATTTCTCTCTCTCTCTTTCTCTCTTTTTTACCTTTCATACGTATTATTTGTTACGTTATAACGCGTGACAAACGTGAATAGAAGTAAGTTCATTGATTATTCAAATGTATCGTAACGTAACGGGGGTAAAAAAGAAAAAAAAAAGAGAAATGAATGAAAGAAATGAAATGAGATTAATAGTTAATATAATTATTAGTTTTTCATTTGGCAGACATTTGCGAACAAAAATGTATGGACATTATTGATATAACGAGGTGACCAAACGAGCATATTATTTCAAAAAAATGGCCGATCGAACTCGTATCAAGCTTACCCCGCTCTTTTGATCGATAGTAATTAATGATACTAGATTGATCGAAAAGAGAATGCTATAATAGGGGAAATGAGAAAGGAAAAGAAATAGAGGATACGGTGGTTTTCACGCAAGCCACTCCCTCTCTCTCTCTCTCTCTCTCTCTCTCTCTCTATCTCTCTCTCTCTGGGGTGCCGTGCGTGCACGCCATTTTATTTTGCACCAACAGTGCCGTTTAATTGACATCCGGTGCTTTAATCGACGAACATAACCCGATTGCAACGACTATAATATTAATTATCTTGGAGGTTAGTTTCACGGTCGAGTCGTGAGCTTAACATCGGTGGTATTGCCGATTCGATCTTTCCTCTAATGCATTATACTGAATTCGTAGGTCTTTTCGGGGGTTCTGATTTTCCAGTTTGATCGTTCTAACTCTACCGTACAATAATAACCAATCGATAATACCGTACAATATCAATCGCAATATCATCGTGCTCAACGTGAGTTTTTCATTAAAGTTAGACGCATTTGACCGAAAAATCGAAAAACCTAACTCATTCGTTTCTTAAATCTCTTATCGAGTTTTGATAATGAAAATATCCAATCGAATAAAATACGGTTAAAGGCGTTGAGTAATTGTAGGATCGATATACGTTTCGAAAGAAAAAAAAAAAAAGTATCGTAGATAATTAATCAATATTCTTTACTACGTTGTTGTGTATCATTTTTTTATACGACAATAATTGAATATAGAAAAGAATGCGATAATACGTCGTTGTGAGGTTTACAATAATATATTAAGAAATTTTCTCGTATATTATTCTGTATAACAGTAATTGAATATATATATATATCTAGAAAAAAAATGTGATAATATGTTTGTTAGGGTTTGCAATGGTATTAAGAAATTCTCAGATTCGTCTTAATGGTTCACCGTTAACTTCAATGGTAACGTTTCTATTTCGTTAGCTCCCTCTTTGTACTTTTCTCTTTCTCTCTTTCATTGTGTCTGACGCAAAGAGCAGGTCACGTACTATACGGTCTGCCCGAGGGAGAAAATGGAGAGGCTCTTATGGATCCATTTTCAGGGCGAAATATTATTTTTCACTTGGTATTACGGTTGTTATTGGATTTATGAAAATGATAGAGGACGATACTTCCGTACTTTCTCAAGTTTGCCCCATTGCTATTTCACTGACTAACCCTTGTCAGATTTTTCCTCCCATGACATCACGTGTCATCTTCCAATATCAGAGATAACATAACTTTCTTCTATACGCAAATCTTACCGCGATCGTCTTCGTTGAAGCTTCGCACACAAAACAATATCTCACGATTACAATGATAAAGGCAGCAAATTAACGATTCACTGTTGTCGTGCTTGGTGAAAGCCAAACTAGTTGCTCTATATGTAAATAAGTTCTTCTATATGTAAATGTACGCTCCCTTTTGCACATAGGCGTATACCTACGTTCACGTATAAATGTTACGATATTAACTTTGTCGCATCGGGTATTATTTGACCGTTCTTTCAAAACAAAAATTTAAAGATCTATCGGGCGTGTGTATTATATATTTTAATAATAATTCATTCCGTTTCTCTATCATTTTCTATTTCGATGTGTCATAATATATATTCTATCGTTGGTTCATTAGATGATGCACAAATCTTCATTAATATCATAATTCTGAAATAATAATGCATTTCAAGTAATATCGAAATGCAAGGCTTTTCTTCTAAAGGATTCATTAAGAGAAACGTAAAGTGAAATAGGAAATTCGCATAAATAAAAAAGAATATTACATAAGGTAGACTATTATTGCACCATCACGTTGTACATATATAAGTAGTACGTGATCGGTAGTAGATTCTCTCAACTCCGAGTCTTTTAACGTGAGCACACACACACACAGACACATACTCGTATACATATCAATGGCGATTGTTCCACATACATATAGGTCTCGCATACCAATCATTCCGCCACGGATTGACGGATATTAATCGTTTTCCTCGGCCGCGTGATCCCTTCGAGTGTTCTCTCATCCTTCTTCTCTTCGTTATCCTTTCCATGAAGCTCCCTGCATTATCTCTCTTTCTTCCCTCTCAGTTTCATACCTAGCCTCGATAATGAGAGTAATTAACGCCCATCGAATCGTCGACGTTGAAACGTTCGGTTCTCGAAAAGAGAGGAGGCATAAAGTGGAAAAATTCGAGTGAGCTCGTTGAATCTTTTCTATATCGACGTCTTCTTTAAAGGACTAAAGGACTCCTACGATGATCGAAATGATTGATTCTCAACTTTTCTCTTGCGATCGTACGAAATCATGACAATTTTCTATTCGAAGATTTCTCTTGTCAATCATAAATGAATAATTAAAAAAGAAAAATGAGGCTTAAAAATAACATTGTTTTTTTTTTCAATTTCAGATAAGTGTATAATTATATATTAGATATATTGTATCAAATTAAATTTTTACTTTTAAAAGCCAATCAAATATTAATATAAATATAATTATTATAGAAATATTATGTAATCCTTTAAGTTTGTTTACACGAGAATAGAACCATAAGCGAACAAGAATGATATTTCAATTCTAAATGTTATCAGAATATCTCTATACCAGAATAGAAAAAATATCGTTAACAAGTTTCTTCGTATTCGCGCAAACGATTATCATTATGAAGATAAGTTTTGAAGCACTTAACAAAAGTTGCCTCGTTTTTATACAGAGAAATCTTGAAGCTTGCAAGCACGTTCTCATATCGGATTAAATGGATACTTCGATGCTTTCTACGTGATGCCATTCTTAATTCGTTCATTACAATTGGTTTCGTTGGATACGAAATGCATTTTGTTATGCTCGAAGAACGTTGGATTTAGAAAATGAACGAAGAAGAGAGAGGGAGAAGAAAATGTTGGAAGTATTTGCCATTGCATTCGTTTTAATTCACAGAGATACGATCTCATTTAACGCTTTCACGCGCTACGATTTATATATGTATAGAAGGGAAGAGAATGCGTTGAAAACGTATTGATTTATGCATCTATATATGTAATATATATATATATATATATATGAGAAATATATATATCCCTTATTTTATTCACACGTATACTCGACGGTTAATACTGCTCGTAGTCCTTAATAAATATGAATTTTGTACCGACCAATGGATGCGAAAGTTTAACTTAATAACATGTAACGAATTCTAACGACTTCGACGACAACGGTGATAACGAAAAGTAAGCTACGACCTCGGTGCTGAGCCTAGAAATAATTGAAATTCGGTTCATCGACGTGCGTGAAGCTAATTGGAGTGATCATTACGGGCTTCACAATGGATTAATTAGTATTGTTAAAAGTTTCGAGGAGCGGAAGAGCGCTTGTCGGCATAAACTAGATTATTTCTACGATGTAACGACGCGATCATGGTCCCGGAACGAAAATCTACGCGAGAGACAGAGAGAAAGAAAGAGAGAGAGAGAGAGAGAGAGAGAGAAACGTCGCAATTTTTTATTTATTTTTTTTTTCCATATCAAGGTATTGATCGTTGTCGTAAATTGAAGTAGGAAGGTAGATATATATCTCTATACGTATTACACGTAAGCTTAGAGTTTCAACGTGAATTCAACGATGCTGACAAGCACAATTTTTACCTGCTATTTTTCTTTCTTTCTTTCTTTCTTAGATATTTTTTCGTAATGTCCCTATAAACGAGCTATGAAGTAAGAATTTCAACGTGAACGTATCCGATAAAAGAGGAAGAGAGAAAGGAATGGATCTATTTGAATCAGGATATCCAGGATCGTGGATAACTATCTTCCATTGGGATGAAAAGGAGCTTTAATCCAATCGGTGCTTTCTTTCGACTCGAGACGAGGAATTGAATGCAATCATCGAGAACTGACTTTCCTCCTACTCTTTCTCTCAAGAGATGGAAAGAGAAAGAGAGAGAGGGAACTGTGCAAATACGAGCGCGTACACAAGCTCGAAGAACTTTGCTAACCCAAAGCTGAGCATTCGTCTAACGTCTGCATCTTCGATTATTCGAGAAGAGTCTAAGGGACGATCGTTGTGTAAGGAGGGGTTACCTCGAGACAGGGAAGGGATCACGGAAGTGAAAAAGTGATAGAGGAATAAGATGAAGGGAAAGAAGAAAAAAAAGGATATAAAAAAGGGGGAAAAAAAAAGTGATGAAAAAAGATTCGGTAAGACGCGGATGAAAGGGGTGAAGAGACCTAACAAATGACGGTACTTTCCTTCCGTGAAAATAATAAGCACCCTTCTTGGCGAGATGATAAGGGTTGGGTTGGGTTGGACCGTGGATCGTGTTGATGGTGTTGATTCAGAAGGCAAGACTCCTCTCCTCTCCTCTCCTCTCCTCTCCTCTCTTCTCTTCCTTAAGTAAACGCGAACGTATATAATTCCCGTCACTTTCGCATTAACGATATGAAAGGAATATTGACTTACTGTTTCTACGGTATGCCAGCTCGAGTAATGGAGATTTACAGAGGAGAACTCGACGATGTTTCCCGTCGTTTTTAATATTACCAGTGATATATTTTATGCCTGTATAAGACGTCGGAATCTGGACGGAAATGGCTACGTTAAACGGAGTCCATTCTTTTTCCAGAATAACGTAGCCCAATGTGAATATTAATACATCAACGTTACCATTATAAATTACACTCCATCGCGTTATTTTACTTATATCATTCTTCTCTCTCTTTTCTTATATTCTTAATCGTCTTCGCTTATAAGAAAAGAAATGCCGAAAATACAAAGTTTCGGATTGGGCATTGAATTTTTTAACTATTGTTTCTCATTAAAAGTCACATTTACCCTTTATCTTTAACTCGTACTTTATTCTACAACGCTTCCCTATTTTTTTCGCGTAATACATTGTTTTTAATTTATTATTATTATTATTATTATTATTATTCGTTATACAGAATTCTGTTTATTTTGTTTTTTTTTTAACTTTTTCTTAGAGGGAGGGAGGGAGGAAGGAAGGGTGGCTAATAAAAAGGGAGAATTTTTATAAAATATATGGAATTATGAGAAATTTTTGTTATATTACGGAGAAATAAAATCTGAATTTTCTCTGCAATAATGATATTATGATAATTATAATATAATAATCCTTCTTAATACACGCACGCGTACGAGTAAGGTGGTGGCACAGTGAATAGTACAAAAGTATTATATAATATAACGCGAATAGGGCAACACACTCGGTCGTACCTTCATCTTGGAGAGCATGAGTCTTAAGTGGCTATTGTATAATACATAAAATGGAATGTAGGGTGGTTTTAAACCCTTCCTTGGTTTTTACCGCTCTGCGAAACATAAGAAAAAGAAGAAAGGGAAATCAGAGTGGAATAAAATAAAGCAGAACTAATGGCGTTTCTTTCTTGGAAAATATACGGCATAGACGTACGTTTTTTAATTTATAAGAATAATTTAAGTTAGTGCGTGTTATCAAAAGTCAGTTGGTCTGTTATTTTATTCCACAATTCGTATTTACACAAAGAATAACGACGTTGAATGAAATTTGCGTGGTCTGCCGTAATCGCGTGAAAAAATAAACGCCGCATACATTATATTATATAATACTAGACCGTATTTAATTAGATTAAAATAAATAAATGCGTAAAGGAAAAGATATTATTAGTAAAATGTCATTAAAAAATGGTTGTCAGAAACTTCGTTTAACGAATAAATCCACGTTACCAACAAGAAATATGAGAATTATCGTAAATAAACTTTTCGATCGGTTATGCAAATCGTAGTTGGTCGTTCCAAAATTGAAAGACCTACATATTCCTGATGACCAAGCGTGATAAAATGAATATTTAATCGCCATTGAAAATGTAAAAATAATCGTCGATGGATTTCAAGCATCGAATATCATAATTAAGAGTAAATCGAAAAAAATTGACCTAATAAAATTTGTTCATCGTACGACGCATCCAATCAATTCATTCATCTATATCCATTAGATAGATATATATATTAAAATATACAAAATAATATGAAATATGTGTCGAGTAACTCGAGCATAAAACATTGCTAGGGTTTCTTAAAGTATTTCCAACACTTCCTTGAGAAATGATGCTACTTCAGGGATGAGAAGGAGAATGAGAGAAGGATAACCAATGGGAAATGATGACATACGTATGTCAGTATTTTCCACCGTTCCTAACATTCTGTGGTCGACGAGACACGCGGCTAGCACTGTTAGTTGAAAATTGGCTTCCTTTGTATCGCGAAACGAGATAGACCTTGATTATATCATCGAGAGTCGTTTCACCGAGTTACCTTTTCGAGAAAGGATGATAGACTTTATACAATAAGTCGATCCTTCTCTCTCTCTCTTTCATTCTCTTTTTCGTTTCGCTTTCACGAAGCCCCTGGAAAATTCGCAAATTCTGCCTGTTGAACGTTTTACCAGTAAACGATAAGACTATACTTTGATACAAAACGATTCCACCGCGTTAAATTTCTCTCCTTTTATTCTTATAATCTTTTAACAGATCATCAATAATATCAATCTGTCATTGATACGATTACCATACTAAAAATAAACAAAAATAAAAAAGATTAAACGGACAGTCAGACCGTTTTAATATCAATATTTTCAAAGATTACAAGCCGATATTTTTGTTGAAAACGTGGTGGTAGAACTTTACGCGATCTGAATTTAATACGAGACTTTTTTCAAAAAAAAGAAAAAAAAACGTATCTATCCGCAACAAAATATTGTAGCTTGCTTAAAGCGTGGTTCTATAGATTCTCCTACTTTCCATCTGCGTATGCATACGTATATACGTTTATATATATATATATATATATATATATATATATATATATATGTATCTACTAAAGTTGATGCTTTCGAAATGTGCGAATGAAGTCTTCGTGGAATTGGATTTGCAACTGGAACACGGTAAAATAAATAATACAAAAGTAAGAGAGTATGGAAAGAAAATGCAATGAAAGAGAATGGGAAAGAGAGAGAGAGAGAGAGAGAGAGAGATCGAAATTCGAGTATTCAAATATGTACGGTCTTATCTTCTATGTGTTCAATACTATCTATTTTCTTGGAAAAAAATATAATTTCTTACGAGTCATCAACTAGTTCGAAGATCTTATAAGTTCATTAGATAAGCTCAAAGAAACGTATCTTTTTAAATAAACAAAGTAATAGAAAATAGTAACGACCTTAAGGAATATATAAAAAATGTTTAATTATAATTAATGAAAAAATTGGATGATATAAAATTGATGTTTTATTGCTTAACGCCGAGTTTTAATAAGACCGAGCCACGAAGGTAGATAACGAGTGACAATAAAGTCAAATGCGAATGCAAATTTGTCTTTTTATATGTAAATATAAGAAAACATATAAATGTAAATTTATGCTTCCACGTCATAGAAAAGGTATATCTCGTATACAATGTAGGTGAATTTTCTTTTCCTACTCAAAGATAGGATATCTAAAACGAATTAGATCATGTTTCTATCGTATAAAACGCGTACTTTGTTAAAGAAAGAATAAATTGGATTAGAAATACATTGTAGAAAAGTTTGTTAATTATATATTACAAATATTCTACCGGAATGAACGTAAAGTAATTGTATCGATCGATGAGCCAATTAAAGTTAACTTTCGAAGAGCGAAACTTCAATAACAACTGAAAATTTCTTGATTATCGCCTATACGAAAAAAATCGCAAAAGTTGTAATATTTTTGTTCATTTCCTTGGCTTACAAATATACATTTATATCATTTATATCGATTTATTAAAAATAATTTTATTGCTATCGGGTATTAAATAATTAATTAAAGTTTTTAAAAATAATGTCTATTATATTTTTTGCCGGGGAAAAAAAAAATAATTTACCTCACTGACAGAATTTCAACATTTATCCTTTATATATTGTTATATATTCATGTGTTGGTAACTCATAAAATTAAGAAGAATATTTACAATATAAATAAAAACCTTTCACAGCAAATAACAATTACATACATTTTCAATTCGACAAATGCAATTATAATAAATTAATTAAATTCGTTTAAGAATTGTGTTCGTGCTTGACGTTAAACGTCATTGCCTATTCGGAATACGCATTTGTAAATAGAATTTTTTCGTAAAAAGTGAGGAGAAAGAGATCAAAAAAAAGAAAAAGAAAAAGGAAAAAGAAAATATAGAAAAATCTAAAAATACGATCGGTACGAGAATAGGAAAGAAAATACGTAGGTGGTCGTAAATCGATCGACGCGGTCGGTGAAAGTAATTTGAAAAGGAAGGAAGGCAGGCAGGCACTCTCGATTTCGCGGCGGCCATCCGCAATTGCGGTGTCGCACTTGGCACGGATCCGATACGGATGACGAGAAACGCACACGAGTGAGAAACATTAGTATAGACCAGAAACATGTCTAGCAGCATCTAGCAGCACACGCAATCACGGGAAATAAACTTGATTATTTCATGACAACGAATCGTTCAATGGAAAACTTCTAATAGATTTAAAACGAAAAAATAAAAATAAAAAAAGGAGAGAAAATATATAAAAATAAGCCGATGTAAAAGAAGTAACAATGTTTTTGTTTCATTTTAGGCAATCTTTTTAATTCGAAAAAGTCGATTTATTTTGAAACATAGAACCACCCTCAACAACCCAATTATACCATTGATCCGAATAACATCCTGTATGTCAGAGAAAAATAAATATACTATTTGAAAAACAATTTTGTAAGATGATAAAGAAGATACAATATTTTAAACAAACACTTGGATTGATATAATACATTAATAATTATTATAAAAATAACCTTTTTGGAGAGATATAGAAATAGAATTTATCGATCCTTTTAAACTATTCGTAATGGTATCAGTCAAAACAACACATTTTCTTTTTCGTTAATGGATTTGTTGTTTGTTAATGGATCTACCAATCTGTGAAAGCTAACGAGCCACTAACGACTTTTGGAACGCGGGACGCTGAGAAAACGATTTCTTACATAGAAACGATTGGGGGTGATTCTTTCGTTCGGAAAGCGTTCGAAGGGAAATCCCTCTTCCCCTCGATCAACTTTCTTTTCTCTTTTCTTCTTTCTTCGGGTGCTATGCGTTCCTTTTCTCATTCTCTCTCTCTTTCTCTCTCTCTTTATGCCGACATTCGTCTAACTCACGTCGATACGCGCACAAAGAATGATTCTTTTCTTCTTCCTTTACCTCTTCCAATTCGAAAGCTTTCTTTTTCCTTTTTCTTATTCTTCTTCTTCTTTTCTTCTGCTGAATGCAACGAAGAAAGAAAGTAGCACGTGGTATTAACGATCGAACGATTCGACTCCTTCGTTTTCTAATTCTAAAAAACATTACAGTTTTCACGTAAATCAACTTGATTATTAATAAGATCGATAGATGAAAACAAAAGGGAAGAAAAATATATATATATCTGTCCTATTTAAAATTGATTATACAATTAATAATGATTACTTTTACAAAATTCTTTTATAGGTCGTAAAAATTGTCTTTTTTCCCCGAATAAAGGCAAGTCACGTGATTTAAGAGAGATCAAACGAATGATATAATAATTTTTCTCATTTTCAGATTCTCTTTTACAATATTATAAATCAAATGTTCACAAGAGCTGCGTGGAAAACGTGCAAAACATTTGTTCGCGTGTCGATAAAACATTTTGTTAAAAGACTAGAAGCAAGATATCGAGGGATATTCCCAAGTATTCGATACCGTTTTACCTTTAGTCGTCGCGCATAGAGGTACGGCACATTAAAAGAGAGTTTCGAGTATCTCAGAGAGAAAGTAGACGTTATTCGTGCACACGCTCTGTGCTCGATCGTGACCGGAATAAATTTTGGACGGAAGATTCGAAGCATTTTCGTGGTCGAATCGTTCGGTGTTTCGTGATATTCGGATAACACGCGGTAACCATACTGCCTTCGTGCTTAGAATCGAAGTACGTTCTTTTGTTTCGAGTTAGGCAAAAGTCGAAATCCAATTTTGACTCGGTAGTCGAGATTAGTTTGAAGGGTTCCTGACAAATGCGATCGATCGCTTTATTTCTCACCTTTTTTTCTCCACCCTTTTCTTATTTGTGTAGTTCGACTTCTATATAAAGAAATCGGTGCATTACTTTAACTTTATCATCGCGACTCAAATTTATTTCCCTCGATTTGTGATATATCTTTTCCACCTCCTCCTCCTCCTCCTCCTCCTCCTTCACTCCTTTTTCTTTATACTCTCACGACGTTTACTCGATATCGACGTTATTTTATATAATATTTTTCATCCACCGTAACGTATATATATATATATATATATATATACCTGTCTATAATATTTATTATAATAACAAAACGTGCATACGTACAATTTTTCTAAGATCCGTGTATATGGATCTTTAACTTCAATCATAAACATGAACGAAACTAAGAAAACAAGATAATCAAGAGGAGAAAATAAAGAGTCTACCATAAAAATATGTACGATCATAGAAATAATAATACGATCCAACTGATAAAAGTCATAACATTGATAAAGCTTTCTCTCTCTCTTTTTTTACCTCCTTCTCTGTCACTCTCTTTTTAGTGTAGATACCAGTAAATCGTTTTCTTAGAATATATTGTTTCGAAGAAAAGTATTTCTCTTTATCTCACGGGGTTAAGCAATCGAAGAGGCTCTTTATTGCCCCGCAGTGGAACACGTTGATCGTTTTCGAGACGCAAAGAAGCATTTTCAGCGACACTTTTACAGGCGACCGCATCATATTAGTAGACAGCCAGTCATAACACGAAGTCGAGAAGATGTGTCTCTCGAGTTCGAAGCTTAAGTGTCGCTTTAGGACCAGGGAATGACTTTTAAGGTTACCGTACATGCGAAAATCCCCTAAGAAATCTGATCTTAACGAGAACTCGCAACAGTCCACAATTGTTTCCTCCTATCTCGTATCGATGTATAACGAAGAAAAAAAATAAATATCAAATTTTTTTCGAGAATCAACAAACGTTCCTAGCACGGCAAATATTGATTTTATTCTTACTATTTCGTTTTTATCTATATCTATCTCAAGTACCGGTTGAACAAAATTCACTTGCGTTCGATTGATATTTGAAAGTACAAAAAAAATTAATTTTATTCGTTCCATATTCCTTTGTTTTCTTTTTATGTTTTTTCGTTTGACGAAGAGCAATATGATAAAAAAAAAAAAGAAAAAAGAAAAGAAAAACAATGTAAAAATAATATTAACGACGTTAACGACAACACGTAACGCACTTTGGACAACTCCGTAATTAGCAGTATAGATACTAAACTCGAGTTAACCTCTTTCTCAATGCACACGTATCAAATAAATAAAGGTACATATAAATAAATAGATATACGTATTTATAATATTTGATATATTTCAAAGGACCGACCACACTTGACCCATAGAAATTAAAGTTTTATTTAACAAACATACACGCAAGCAGAAGTCGCGTTAGCTCGGTTTGCTAAAAGCGAACAAACCGTGTTACGCGTTTGCGTTCGTTTGAACATATTGAAAAGCATAAAATATTCGAGATACGTTAAACCTATGGTCACAATGTCTCATGAATTTGACAGGTTCTGCGTACATTTGGTATTTCTCGTTCTCTCTCTCTCTCTTCTTTTCTCACACAATTTTTCCAAAAATTCTTGCTCACCTCGGTCGAGTTTAGTCCCATCGTATTTTATCTTACAAATTTGCTAAAGTAAAGGATCTATCGGGGCGCTATTTGGAAACTGGGTCATATCGTTCCTATAAAAATCTTATGTTAGAGCGTTTCCTTTTTGAAGGAAAGGGGGTAGAAGGTTTTACGCGTGCAAAAGAAGCAAAAAGAGAAAGAGAAGATTAGAAAATCGAAGAGAAGTTCACTTTCTGTGTTAGCTCGTTGTAGTCCGTACGTCGATTCGGAAAGCACCGTTTTTGAGCGAGGAGGAAAGTACTCGCTCGGAGATATTGTCGCAAACACGAGCTGGGCGTGTGCACATTTTCTCTCTCTCTCTCTCT